>NC_087222.1:10188003-10204670 GCF_015104395.2 Macrobrachium nipponense
TCAGTAAGTCAGCTTTCTCCAAATGCAAATAAATATCATGAAGTAATTACAGGAAGTGCACCCTTTTGATTGAAATCGTAGTTGAAGCTTTTGATCTATTTAACGCTCACTCAAAAATAGTCTATGAATATCATATGTAAAAAAACCAGTAGCTTCGCTATGTGGGGGGACCATTTGCCCCCCCCCCCCCCACCCCAGTTGAAATTCCCTTCGTAGCTAAACTTTTGGCATATTCTTAATCTTATGTTGGGCCCTGTTACGTCTGCAGCTTGTACTGGTATATTTACATGAGAAGTGATTTTTTTTGCACGATACAAATTAGGCTATGGCTTAAGATTGTGAGGAAAATTACATTATTGTATTTGATACATTTACATATACCAAAAGTTGACAATTGAAATTGAGCTCTATAATTTCAACTACAGGTTTACTGATTGCTAATACTATCATTTTCCTTCGCTCACATGGACATATACGTTCGAGAATAGTATACTTATGTCATTTTCTTTGGCCCCCAAAAAATATAGCCCCACCTAGACAATGACGAATGCCAGCTAAGCCACGGTGTAAACAAAATCTTCTTTTTTTTTTTTCCTAGATCATAGAGTAGCTATAGTTGTCAGCGCGTGCCCAACGATTTCTCAGAAATATCCTGCTTAAAATAGCAAAATGAGTAAAGGAATCGTAATAAGTTTCTAAAGAACTCTAAAGGGTGCGTTTTTATGATTACCGACATTTTACTTTCCTACTCTCGATTCCTTACGAGCTTTTCTAGGTCTCTTCGCTGATATTATTGCATTGGATTACGATTCCTGGAGCAACACATTTTCAAGTGCAGCTTGAATGTTTTGGTTTATATATCAAAGCTCCCTGTTATCCTGAAGCGCCGAATTTCATACAATGTACGTAATTCTTGTGATATTAAAATACCTTAAATGATCCAGTTTTGAGTTTTCTCAGTTCTCGCCTTGTAGAATGGTTCTGAGTTTTAATTATTACACTCTGCTTGATTTACCTGTCCATTAGTTTTAAGTTTTTAGTTTTAAATCTCAAAATAAAAGATATCCAGAGGAGAATGGTTCAATATAAGCTTGTCCCCATTTTCGAGAATCGGATTCCATTAACAGAACTGATTTTTCGGAATGGCGTAAATTCATGTCATCTGATTAAGCAATTAAGCGTTGCTTGATCAGTGATAAACTGTAAAGTTATCATAATCTTATCAATTAAAACCATATACTTGAATTTAATTAAGTCTTCCTATCCCCCTTTGCCTTTTTCCAGGGTAAAGTATTGAAGTATTTACTTTCCAAGCCGTCATGCTAGATGTCATTCCTAATGCAAGATCAATTACCTTCATGACTTCCGTACACTTCCTGCATAGACCACATGGGACATCATTCTCTTAATTTCTGTGTCATCATAATATTTTCAAGTTTGCCTCAGATCATTCTGAAGAGAAAGGGAGAAGTCTTCTGGTAATTTAATTTTAAAAGGACGTTCGGGTCCAGCCCATCAATCATGGCTGTAAAAAGGATTAATACACAAAAACTAATAAAAAGACTCATCCCAATAAACCACATATTTAAAAATAAACGAAAACCTACTACAATGCTAAGAAAATTACCATCTCAAGTGAAGGTAAGACGAAGAGTGACCAGAAGTAGTAAGTATAATATAGTTATGACAGGTTAAAGAGGTGTGCAGTAGTTTGGTTGTTTAATTGTGGAACTATTGTTTTTTATGAAAAGCGATTCGAAGACGGAAGCTCTTAAGGAGAAACAGCCCGTGTATTTAAAGTGTTGTATTCTATATTAAATTAGCATTTTTTATGTTCTTCGAATGTTCGAGAATTCTGTGCTAGATGATATGAAAAAAAAAAAAAAACATTGATTTATACTGTTGTACAAGTTTCTTGCCCTTCACTACCAAACTAAGGAAATCTCTCTTAAATCTAGTGTTTTCCGAGCATGATAGATTACACAGCTACCTTTCTCATTTCCGAGTCCTGATGGCATCTGTTAGCGTTCTGAATTGCAATTTCATATGTCCAGAGTTCACACGCTTACTTCTTAGACAAATGTGGAATTTTCAATTTAGAAATTGAGATTTTCTCAGTTGTGAGGGATGGTTGCAACCTTTCTCAATTATACTTGAACGCTTAGACGTGCCAGTCTCTTATAGTTTCCGAATACATGAAGGTCATGGCAGTGGGAATGCAAAAGGAGATGGAAAGACATGCATGTAATTTGTGAGTTGCATTTTAGATTTATAAAAGTTTTTAGTTTCTACGCTCATTTAACAATTTATAATTGTGTGTTTATTACACCAATTTCATTTCTTTTTTTTTTTAACCCAAATGAGTTTTTTTGAATTTTTGGTTCAGAAGCATGCTGTCGGTATTAACTCCCTAGAATTCAGTATCCGCCCCCCCCCCACTTAAAATTCATTGTAAGACTACATATTTCGGGAGCGTATTTTTTGCCGTATGTGAAAGCGTATGCATAATCCAGTTGTGCTTAGAATAAGAATGCCGCCGTTACACAAATGTGATATAAGCATCATTTGTCTTTTTATATGCTCATAAATGAATAGATATCCATTCGGATGGTTGCCCTTGCTGTCACTGGGTGAAAGTTCCTCTTCAGTTCATTTGTATAAGCAGGACTCATGATCTATTAGTCTGTTATTATCACGTGACATGAAATGACGACAATGCCAAACTTGAGCACACCACTCAAATACTTTATAAAAAGTAACAATGATGTTTGACTTGATGGTACCTTGCCCGCAGCTTTGAATTATGAATCGAGGTCTATTATCGGCGGTTAATAGGCATAAAACTGAAAGTCAAAAAATTACAATAGGACGTCTTTGCAAACCAAGAATCAATGGTTATTTGGAATAAAGAATTCATTTAGCGTTAACTTTAAAATAGCAGTCGTTTTAGGGTATCATCATAGCGGATATCTGTTGCTTAGCCAAGTTATTTCTGATCAGTTTCTCTTGTGAAATCACTTCTTATATTGAAACTCTGCCTGGCTCCTTAACCTTCCTGTTCATCGAGAGTCATTATTATATCCTGTTTCGTTATGCTCTCTCTCTCTCTCTCTCCATTTTTCTCTCGTGTGAATTACGGATGTGTGGTCTCCCACCTCCAACCCCCACATACCCTGTGACTTATGATGGTTTGTTTTCCCTTTGGTAAAATGCGTAGTTTACTGTATTCAGTCATGTCCATTGTTTAATAAAAATCGCAGGTGGCTAGAAATTTTAGATTACCTCAACAACTGAATGTGGCGTATGTTCACACTGGCGCAGACGGCATAAATATGCCGCACCAGTGATGAAATACATGAATAATTGTCAATAGTAACCTTGCGTAAATTACGGTTGTCAGTTTACAAATTTGGAATATTTGCCATTTGATGTTCTTGTCGGAGTTTGTAGACGTCTGTGGACCTGAAGTACGCAGTAGGCCATGTTGACAAAGGCTAAGGTAGTCATCTTTGACAGCCGCTTTTTCATGTTAACCGATATTATAAGAATAATGATGAACACGTTAATGGACAACTCTTCTAACACCAACTTTCCTAGAAAATTAGGATTTATATCCCACCCAAATCGTGTCGCTACAGATGCTAGAAAAATTTTTTTTTACCAGATATCAAAGCATGAAACTGTCGCGAACCTCTCACAGATGAGAGCGACAACAAAGCTTGAGGTGAAAATGGAGGAAAGTCAAACGCGATCAAAGTTTCCTTTTAAACTTGTACACTTTTTTTTCTTTCTTTTTTTTATTTCTGGGGCTGCAGAAATTTAACTGTAAATACATTTTGGTAGACTAGGAAAATTAAACATTACCGATTTTCTTAGTTTAATAAACTTTCGGACAAACAATGAAATTTATAAACAGTATGACAATTTAGAATGGTGGTAATTTCGAAAATAATAAAACACTTGTCACCGTTATCCGTCGCCTCCCTTATTTGAAACAAAGCGAAATAGGAGGATTATCTAGGTTTCGACAGATTTTCTAATAGCAATTTTAATCCAAGTTTCATAACGCTAACACATTCACGTTGTCAAAAATGACAGTCAAATGTTAAAATACAGTCAAATGTTAATAATATAATCTCTGCACTTTTAATTCCAGACCAGCAGACTCCCATACACTACTTCACCAAAACTTATAATAACAAGGAACTACTATCGGAACAAAAGAATTACAAATGGTTGGGAAAACTGTTTAGGGTAGTTTTTTTTTTTTTTAGGAATGTCATTATGCTCTTAATCTAGGTTTCAAACATTCACTATTCTCGTGTAATATTGAGAGAGACTTGTAGTTAACAAGAACTAAACAAAAGGGAATCTTATTAACTTTAGGAAATAATTCATGTACATTATCAATATTTTTCTTCTAAGGTTCATTATAAGTTATAATCTTAGAATCTGTTCCCTTAAAATAGATAATTATTTCTCAAGATTAAGTCTACTTGCCCATTAGAGGCATCCTAGTAAAAAAAAAGACAAAAACACTAAAGGGAAATGGGAAGGCTTTTCATGGTATGCTCACCTAAATATCTACAGACACCACTTTTCTACAAACATTTGTAATACACCCGCACTGCATAGACAAGCAGTTTGTTTCTTCTGAGCAGCATTGATGATCCAGTATATCATCCTGAAACAAAAGAAAAATTAATTTGCTGCTCTGATACAGGATTTCGGTTTAAAATGTAAAAAAATACTAGAGTTCTATTTTCATTAAACAGAAATATGACAAATTCATATTTATTATCTAATTAACAACATTAAGTTTACCGACTATTAAAGGTTAACAATTCAGAGAATTTAGTTCTAAAATAACTAATTTGGTAAAATAATTATATTTGTATTTTACTGCATCGTATTGGCATAAATTTGAACCTTATAATTCTTTTTAATGAGTTCACCAAGGTTGAAATCTGACCAGAAACAAACAAACATTTGTTGGAGAAGCTGCCCACAAACACTAAGTACCTGAAAGCCCCTTCCTTCCTCAGCCATTAACCTGACAAATAAAAGTTGAACCACCAAAATTTCAACAGTTTACAAAATCACATTAGTATCTAACTATTGGTGCTAACAAACTTAAATACTGCACTAGATTAAAAAACACCATACTGCATAGCCTCAAACACTACACATACAATGAGATATTATAAAGTTTGTACCCAAACTATGAACCCATTGCCTCTAAGTTTTCTATAATTTCAGGATTTGCTGTAAAAATAAAACCTATTTAATGAAGTAATCAGTTTTAACTATCTTCAAATTATTTAGCCTAGGAAGATTAAAAAATATTTGACTATCCCCATAGTGCTCGTAGCAGGACCGCCATATAAAATTCTCTGTTATTCATCAGATGTATTTGATCACATTGTAAATTCCACACTTATGTTGGATTTTCCGTATATTAAACACTGACACCTTCACTGGTTGGATCATCCATCCTAAGGATTAAAATCAATGCAGATAAAAACACTAGCAGGAGACATTTTATCAGTCCAGTCAAGCAGTCTACCAAACTCAACCTTCCCTCGGGAAGTGAAGGAAGCTATGCGCAGGTGGGATCATATCAGCAATCTTGGCAGTTTCATCGTCTTTCAGCCATGTCTCACCAATGGCAAAAATTGCCATAAAATTTTCAGTTACCGATTGGATATTCATAAACTAATTTTAATTTTCTATTAGCAATCATTGCCATGATCTGTATAATCAGCAATCTTTCTTCATTACATAATGTAAGGTTTTGCATTCATTTGAGTTCAGTATATTTGCGACCATGACATACAGTTCATTTCAATAGCAACAATATTTTTTGCTTCCTTCACCAAGATACATTCTTTCCTGATACTCTAATCACACATACACATTAAACCATTCTCCTTCATTATCATCCTTATTGCAAGAATGATATGTCACCAGCCGCAGTGGACTAGGTTAACGCATTAACGCGGGTAGCGCAAAGTAAAAATTAAAAATCATTAGACCGTCAATTCTCAGTTTCAAATTGAGTAAAGCAAAATTAACCGCATTAACGGGGGTAGGGCAGAGTAAAAAAAATTAGACGGTCATTCTCTGTTTCAAATTGAGTAAAAGCGAAAACACGCCCGATCCGCACGAACGCTCTTCATCCTGAAAAAAGATAAAGTTTACGACTACTACAAACCTGAAAAGAAGATATTTAAATACATGACTCATAAATCTGAAAAGAAGACATTTAAATTTAGATACCTGAACCGATAATAGATAGAATTCTTGTAGCTTAGAATTGTAACAGGATTTTCTTTGAATACAAATTTCATGAGCCGAGACTTTAACCTGTGGTGTTATGGTCACTAGTTAGCCACAGATCATACATCATGATGATCCATGTTGCCACTGTTCACCGCGTTGAGGCCATGACCGTCCGAGACAGTAGGGGACGTCAATGCCAAGGAAGGATCGGCCTGTCAAAGCCTCCCCTCCCCCAGTACTGTCACGGAACCCTAAACCGTGAGGCAAGCCCCTAACTAGTAAGGGCGAACCCTTCCTAGAAAGGGACTCCCGGAATCAACATTGATATGAGTTTCCACACCATACCAATGCCAACCCCAGGTTTCTTTACTTGAAAGTAAAAGGGGTTCAAAAGTAGGAAGTAAAGTAAGAGGCGACTTATGCTCGTAGAGCCTGTTCCATTGTTAGTAAGTTTGATTTGGTTCAAGTCTTCAGCTATAAGTGGCAGCTAGCCAAAAGTAGTATCTGAAAAACTCCTTCCTCCTTCCTCACCCACTCACCCATTAACTTAAACATAATTTTACACTAAAATTTCAACAGTTACAAAATCTATATGTGCATCTATAAATTTAAGACACGTGGAACCGTGGAGAGTGAATCCAGATATAAGATATTTAAATGGAACAAGGACTTAATCTGAAAATATATAAATATGAAAAAATTCTATATCGAAGAACTCATCGAAGAACTCATCGAAGAACTCATCGAAGAACAATCGAAGAACAATTGAAGAACTCATCGAAGAACAATTGAAGAACTCATCGAAGAACAATTGAAGAACTCATCGAAGAACAATTGAACTTTTAAATTATATTTGCACTTTCTTCACCACACTGCTTAGTGCCGCAATATTGCCTCAATTCACGAGCACTGCTTAGTGCTGTTCTGTTGCAGTCACTTCCAGCACAAATAGCACTACCTCACTCACTTCACCAGCACTGCTTTGCACTGTTGCACTCACTTCATCAGCACTGCTTAACTATTGACAAAATAATATATGTACACTTAACTAAGAAAAAAATATATGTACAGAAACATTTCACCTACGTCTACCATAAACACTCAAATTATTTAAATTCAATAATTGCCTATAAAAAAAAAAACATTGCCAAATAATTTTTATTTTTGAGTTTCTGAAAACTATTTAGCATCAAATGATTAAACAGACTATCTGCAAGCTATTTAGTATTGAATGATTAAATAAACTGCCTATCTACAAATTATTTAAAGTCAAATAATTTAATACACTTCCACGATTTGCAAAGTACTAATCCTAGAGAGATTGAATAATTTCGAATATCTGAAAACTAATTTATCTGGATATAAGTTATTTAGATTAAATGAACTTGTAATAATGACTGAATCCGGAAATAAGATAATTAAATGGAACAATGACTTAATCCGGAAATAAGGTATCTAAATTCATGAAAAAACTATCAAAGAACTCCACAAAGAACAATCAAAGAACTCGTTGAAGATAAATTGAAGAACTTTAGTCATATTTGCAGTTTCTTCACCAGCCCTGATTAGTGCCATACTATTGCACTCACTTCACCCATGCTGCTTAGTGCCGTACTATTGCAGTCACTTGACAAGCATTGCTTGGTGCCGTACTATTGTGGTCACTTCACCAGCACAGATAGCACTACCTCACCAAGATCCTTTATACACTAACCACCACATACACAAACCTTATAGACTAACCACCACATACAAAAACCAATCTCCTTCATTATCATCCTTATTGCAAGAAGGACAGGTCACCACCGCCGTGATTTTTCTAACCTTAGTGACTAGGTTAACCGCATTAACGGGGGTAGGACAGAGGAAAAAAAATTAAGACTGTCAATTCTCTGTTTCAAACAGAGTAAAGAAGAACTTTGTCATATTTGCACTTTCTTCACCACACTTAGTGCCGTACTATTGTCTCACTTCATTAGCACTGCTTAGTGCCGTTCTATTGCATTCACTTCACCAGCACACAGCACTACCGCACTCTCTTCACCAGCACTTCTTTGCACTGTTGCTCACTTCACACACTGCTTAACTACTGACAAAATAATGTATGTACACTTAGTTAACTACTAACAAAATATATGTACACAAACATTTCACCTACGTCTACCCCATAAACCCATCGATTCAAATTATTTCAATTCAATGATTTCCTATAAGAAAAACTTACAAATTAATAGTTTTGACTATCTGAACACTAATTAGCATCAAATGATTAAATAAGCCGAATATCTGCAAACTATTTGGCATTAAATAATAATTAAATTAACAATCTTCAAACTATTTGCATCGAATGATTAAATAGACAATCTAAAATATTTAGCGCCAAATGATTAAATACACTACTATCTACAAACTACTTATCCTGGATAGATTGAAGAAATTTCAAAAATCTGAAAACTGGCTTATCTAGAAATAGGTTATGTAAATTAAATGAACCTGGAATATTGAATTAATCGGGAACGGGAAATAAGGTAATTAAATGCAACAATGACAATTCGGAAATAAGACACTTAAACTATATGAACCTGGAATAATGAGTGAATCCAGAAATAAGACAATGGATCAATGACTTAATCCAGAAAATTTAAATTAAATGAACTTGGAATAAAGAGTGAATCGGAAATAAGATAATAAATGGAAACTGACTTAATCCGGAATAAGTTATATAACTTCATGAAAAAACTATCAAATTTCTACCAAGAAACTATTTAAAGAATTTAAGTCATATTTGCTGTTTCCTCACCAGCACTGATTAGCGCTGTCTATTGCACTCACTTCACCCGTGCTGCTTAGTGCTGTACTATTGCACTCACTTGACAAGTACTGCTTAGTGCCTTAGTATTTCGCTCACTTCACCCATGCTCCTTACTGCACTCTTAACAATTACGGCTTATTGCCATACTATTGTTTTCACTTCATCACTGCTTCGCACTATTGCACTATTTCACCAGCACTGCTTAACTACTAACACAAAAATACTAACAAAATAAAAATATATGTAAATATTTCACCTACGTTTACCATAAACCTATTTATTCAAATTATTTTACCAGGATTTGACAAAAGAAACTTTACCAAAATAATAGTTTTGACTGTTTGCACAATATTTAACAAAGTGTTAAAGAAACTAAATAATCCACTACTTTAGCATCGAATGATTAAATCCTCTACTACTGGAAATTACTTTTCCTCGAGAGATTAAATAAATCTCTGACTATCTGAAAACTATCTAGCCTCTAGAGATTAAATATACTTTTAATTTTTTAACCATCTCCAAACTATTCAGCCTAGAGATTAGATAAATTCTTTGACTATCGGCTAACTATTTAGCCTTGAAAGAGTAAATACTTTCTTTGACAATCTATTAACTATTTAGCCTCAACGAGATTAAATAGTTTCTTTTATAAAATGAATTGGTAACTAGCTCTTTTACAAACCTCCAATCCATGTCAAAATCTGCAACGAGAACTTCAACCCTGTATTTAAGTCTTCCGAGTCAAGATAATCCAGCACAGTTTCAGTTTCCTGTGACAAAGATAAAAATAACTAATTAATTTGTTATCTCTCCAGGTGTCCATTCAAGTAGGCTTTTGGCATTGGAACATCACTTATTTTTTTTAATGAATTAAGAAAATATTTGACCTTTATTTTAATGAAATGGTAATTAATAAGCATTATAAAGATTCTTTACCAGTTAATAACAATATGTTATTGCAATAAGTTTACAGACTACGAAAGATTCATACTAGAGAGAATGAGCTTCTCGAAATATACCTTATTTTGAAGAAATATATATTTATAATTTACTACTGCCATATTGGTATCAATTTTTAACCAATCTATTCATTCTTAAGGAGTTTTGACCATGGGTGAATTCCGACCGAACACAAATGTGTTGGAGAAACTTCCAACAAAAATCGAATACCCAATTCACAGAGGACAGCACCTGCCCCTAATTCTTCAGAATATGAATCATTTACCATCCACTTACACAAGTACAATCTGGGACGACAAAGTTCCCACCGAAGTGCAATACGTATATTAGAGGAACATCCTAGTAAAAAAAAGACAAACACTAAAGGAAAAAGGGAAGGCTTTTCATGGTATCCTCACCTAAATATTTACAGACCACTTTTTCGCAAACACTTTGTAATACACCCGCACTGCATAGACAAGCAGTTGTTTATCTTCTGAGCAGCAGAGATGATCCAGTACATCCTGAAACAAAAGAAAAAAAAAAATATTAATTTGCTGCTCTGATACAGGATTTCTATATAAAATGTTAAAAAAAATATTAGAGTTCTATTTTCATTAGACAAAAACATGACAAATGATGAAATTGATTATCCAATTAACAACACTAAGTTTACCGACTATTAAAGGTTAACACTTCAGAGAATTAGCTCAAAAATAACTAATTTGGTAAAATAATTATTTGTATTTTACTGCAGTCTTATTCTTTTTAAGGAGTTCACAAAGTTTGAAATCTGACCAGAAACAAACAAATTTGTTGGAGAAGCTGCCCACAAACACTAAGTACCTGAAAGCCCCTTCCTTCTCAGCCATTAACCCGACTAATAAAAGTTGAACATTCCAAAATTTTCAACAGTTACAAAATCTACATTAGCATCTAACTCTATTGGTGCTAACCAACTTGAACTATTGCACTAAATTAAAAAACACCAGTACTGCATAGCCTCAAACACTACACATACAATGAGATATTATAAAGTTTGTACCCAAACTATTAACCCATTGCCTCAGTTTTCTATAATTTCAGGATTTACTGTAAAAATAAAACCTATTTAAAGAAGTAATCAGTTTTAACTATCTTCAAATAATTTAGCCTAGGAAAATTTAAAAAATATTTGACTATCTCCAAACTAACTAATATTGAAGGCTTATTCAGGTCCACCACCATTTCCATAGTGCTCGTAGCAGGACCACCATTATAAAATTCTGAGTTTATTCATCAGATGTTTTGATCACATTGCAAATTCCACACTTGTTTTTGATTTGTTTTCCGTATCATTAAACACTGACACCTTCACTGGTTGGATCATCCATCCTAAGATTAAAATCAATGCAGATAAAAACACTAGCAGGAGACATTTTATCAGTCCAGTCAAGCAGTCTACCAAACTCAACCTTCCCTCGGGAAGTGAAGGAAGGGAAAGCTATGCGCCAGGTGGGATCATATCAGCAATCTTTGCAGTGGTCATAGTCTTTCAGCCATGTCTCACCAATGACAAAAATGGCCATAAATTTTCAGTTAGCTAGTCTCAATCTGAGTGTGATTTCCTACCGATTGGATATTCACACTCATTTTAATTTTCTATTAGCAATCATTGCCATGATCTGTATAATCAGCAATCTTCTTCATTACATAATGTAAGGTTTTGCATTCATTTGAGTTCAGTATATGACCATCTGTTTGATATTTGCGACCATGACAATTTATACAGTTCATTTCAATAGCAACAGAAATATTCTTTTTGCTTCCTTCACCAAGATACACATTCTTTGTGATACGCTAATCACCACATACACATCTAGACCATTCTCCTTCATTATCATCCTTATTGCAAGAATGACAGGTCACCGCTGCAGTGATTTTAGTACCCATAGTGACTAGGTTAACCGCATTAACGGGGGTAGGGCAAAGTAAAAATAAAATTAGACCATCAATTCTCAGTTTCAAATTGAGTAAAGCGAAAACACGCCCGATCCGCACGTACGCTCTTCATCCTGAAAAAAGATATTAAAGTTCACGACTCCTACAAAAATGAAAATAAGATATTTAAATTCATGACTCATAAATCTGAAAAGAAGACATTTAAATCCAGACACCTGAATTGATAATAGATTGAAATTCGTGCAGCTTAGATTTTGTAACAGAATTTTCTTTGAATACAAAATTTCATGAGCCGAGACTTGAACCTGTGGGGTTATGGTCACTAGTTAGCCACAGATCATACATGATGATCCATGTTGCCACTGTCTCACCGCGTTGAGGCCATGACCGTCGAGACAGTAGGGGACGTCAATGCCAAGGAAGGATCGGCCTGTCAAAGCCTCCCCTCCCCCAGTACTGTCACGGAACCCTAAACCGTGAGGCAAGCCCCTAACTAGTAAGGGCGAACCCTTCCTAGAAAGGGACTCCCGGAATCAACATTGATATGGGTTTCACACCATACCAATGCCAACCCCAGGTTTCTTTACTTTAAAAGTAAAAGGGGTTCAAAAGTAGGAAGTAAAGTAAGAGGCGACTTATGCTCGTAGAGCCTGTTCCATTGTTAGTAAGTTTGATTTGGTTCAAGTCTTTAGCTATAAGGGGCAGCTAGCCAAAAGTAGTATCTGAAAACTCCTTCCTTCCTCACCCATTAACTTAAATATAATTTTACACTAAAATTTCAACCGTTACAAAATCTACATGTGCATCTATAAATTTAAGACACGTGGAACCGTGGAGAGTGAATCCAGATATAAGATATTTAAATGGAACAAGGAATTAATCTGAAAATATATAAATATGAAAAAATTCTATATCGAAGAACAATCTAAGAACTCAATGAAGAACTCATCGAAGAACAATCTAAGAACTCATCGAAGAACAATCTAAGAACTCATCGAAGAACGATCGAAGAACTCATCGAAGAACAATTGAAGAACTTTTAAATTATATTTGCACTTTCTTCACCACACTGCTTAGTGCCACAATATTGCCTCAATTCACGAGCACTGCTTAGTGCCGCAATATTGCCTCAATTCACGAGCACTGCTTAGTGCTTTTCTATTGCAGTCACTTCCAGCACAAATAGCACTACCTCACTCACTTCACCAGCACTGCTTTGCACTCTCTTCATCAGCACTGCTTAACTACTGACAAAATAATATATGTACACTTAACTAAGAAAAAAATATATGTACAGAAACATTTCACCTACGTCTACCATAAACACATTGACTCAAATTATTTCAATTCAATAATTTCCTATAAAAAAAACTTGCCAAAATAATATTTTTGACTATCTGAAAACTATTTAGCATCAAATGATTAAACAGACTATCTGCAAGCTATTTAGTATTGAATGATTAAATAAACTGCCTATCTACAAATAATTTAAAGTCAAATAATTTAATACACTTTCACTATTTGCAAAGTACTAATCCTCGAGAGATTGAATAAATTCGAATATCTGAAAACTAATTTATCTGGATATAAGTTATTTAGATTAAATGAACCTGTAATAATGAGTGAATCTGGAAAGGTAATTAAATGGAACAATAACTTAATCCGGAAATAAGATATTTAAATTAAATGAACATTTAAATTAAATGAACCTTTAAATTAAATGAACCTGGAATAATGACTGAATCCAGAAATAAGAATTAAATGGAACAATGACTTAATCCGGAAATAAGGTACCTAAATTCATGAAAAAACTATCAAAGAACTCCACAAAGAACAATCAAAGAACTCGTTGAAGATAAATTGAAGAACTTGAGTCATATTTGCAGTTTCTTCACCAGCCCTGATTAGTGCCATACTATTGCACTCACTTCACCCATGCTGCTTAGTGCCGTACTATTGCAGTCACTTTGACAGCATTGCTTGGTGCCGTACTATTGCAGTCACTCGCCAGCACAGATAGCACTACCTCCCCAACATCCTTTATACACTAATCACCACATACACAAACCAATCTCCTTCATTATCATCCTTATTGCAAGAAGGACAGGTCACCACCGCCGTGATTTTTCTAACCTTAGTGACTAGGTTAACTGCATTAACGGGGTAGGGCAGAGGAAAAAAAATTAAGACTGTCAATTCTCTTTTTCAAACAGAGTAAAGAAGAACTGTCATATTTGCACTTTCTTCACCACACTTAGTGCCGTACTATTGTCTCACTTCATTAGCACTGCTTAGTGCCGTTCTATTGCATTCACTTCACCAGCACACAGCACTACCGCACTCTTCTCCAGCACTGCTTTGCACGGTTTCACTCACTTCAACAGCACTGCTTAACTACTGACAAAATAAGGTATGTACACTAACTACTAACAAAATAGTATATGTACACAAAACATTTCACCTACGTCTACCATAAACCCATTGACTCAAATTGTTTCGATTCAAGGAACAATGACTTAATACGGAAATAAGATACTTAAGCTATATGAACCTGGAATAAGAACCTGGAATAATGAGTGAATCCAGAAATAAGATTCATGGATCAATGACTTACTCCGGAAAACTGAAATTAAATTAACCTGGAATAATGAGTGTGAATCCGGAAATAACATTACAATTAAAATGGAACATTGACTTAGAAATAAGATCTTTGAATTAAATGAACCTGGAATAATGAGTGAAAGATGATAATTGAATGGAACAATAACTTAATCCGGAAATAACTTACCTAAATCCATGAAAACTATATCGAGCACTCTAATAAGAACAATCCAAGAACTTGCTGAAGAACAATCAAAGCTCTCTTAAGAACATCGAATAATTTAAGTCATATTTGCACTTTCTTCACCAGCGCTGCTTAGTGCCGAACTATTGCACTCACTTCACCAGCACTGCTTAACTATAAACCCATCGACTCAAATTATTTCGATGCAAGGATTTCTTAAAAAAAAAAAAAAAAAATTACCAAAATTAGTTTTTACTATCTGCACAATATTTAGAATCAAGCTAAATAAACTGACCTTCTGCAAACTATTTCTATCGAATGATTAAATAAACAACGTATCTGCAAACTATTTAGCATCGAATGATTAAACTTACTATCTACAAATTACTTATCCTTGAGAGATTAAATAAATTCTTTGATTATCTGAAAACTATCTAGCCTCGAGAGATTAAATTAATTTTTTTACTATCCCCAAACTGTTCAGCCTAGAGAGAAGATAAATTCTTTGGCCTCTAAGAGATTAAATTTTTTTTTTCCTTTATAAAAGAAATCGGTAACTGGCACTTTTACAAACCAGTCAATGTCAAAATCCGCAACGATAACTTCAACCCTGTATTTTATTCTTCTCTGTCGAGATGATCCAGTACAGTTAACTGCAACAAAGGGAAAATAATCTTAATTTTTCTCTTTCCAGGTGTCTCTTAAAGCAAGCTTTTTTTGTTGGAACACTTACCAATTTAATTTTTTTAATGAATTAAGAGAATATTTGAGCTTTATTTTAATCAAAGTCACAGAGGACAATATATGCCCCTAATTCCTCATAATATGATTAGTTTCTCATCCACTTTCATACACAAAGTAACCCAGAATTTAAATACTTTTTTTTAACCTTCTCTATTCAGTGTCATTCAACATATAGTTTATTATCGCCTGCATCAGCATTCTGAACTCTTTTTACTTCTCAGCCGATTCTTCTTTCATTTCTTTACAAGAAAAGATCTTCTATAAACTCTGGCATATATTAGGAAAAAAATTTAATTTCTTTATGAACCTACATTAACTCTTCAAATCATTAAAGGATAGTGTCTACAGAAAATATTGTTTAGCATTCACCTCCCTCACATTCATCATTAAGCAAAATTGAAGTCTTTTTCAAGATTTTCAGGTTAATTTTAAGAGAATTTTAAAAAGAACAGATGTCCACTACCCTCTCTGATCACCAAGATATTACACACCACAGATGAATTGGTCACCGTTAGCCATGGATCATACACGAGGAATGTCACACATCCATCATGGATGAACCATGTTGCCACTGTCTCACCACGCTGAGGTCTGACCATTCGAGACAGGAATCAGCACGAGGAATGAAGTAACAATTACATATTAAATAAAACACTATGCTTCCATATATTTAAGAAGCCTGCAATTACAATTATACACCACTAACTCCATATTCAGGAATGAAGTAGCTTCCCCACCCCATTGTATCACAGCATCCAGCTTATCTATTAGTTTTTATTGATAATTTTCATTCGCTAATGTATAGAGCCTTGGGGGAAAAAAACGCACTAGCACTTCAGTGCTTTCGCCGCTCTTACTTGAATCAACGAATCTGCTAGGTACTAGAAATCAATTAAAAGGATTCTGGGGCACTTCACCAAGAGAACGACATTCACATAAACAACCCATTACGTTGGGGGAGAGGGGGTTGTGTAGGATAGGTTGAAGGAAGACGAGGGTTTGGAAAGGGGAGGAGGGAGGTGGGGGGGGGTGGGGGGAAAGAAGAAATTAGAGAGGAATAGATAATGGTACAGACCCATTTGTCTTATAGTACTTTGTTGTTTTATTGTGGGTAATTGTCATTAAGCAATTGAGTGAGGGCGGCGGCAAAAGGGCATGGCAAGG
>NC_087222.1:10205170-10223985 GCF_015104395.2 Macrobrachium nipponense
ACTGCGGCGGTGACCTGTCATTCTTTCAATAAGGATGATAATGAAGGAGAATGGTTTAGATGTGTATGTGGTGATCAACGTATCACAAAGAATGTGTGTATCTTGGTGAAGGAAACAAAAAGAATATTACTGTTGCTATTGAAATGAACTGTATAAATTTACATGGTTGCAAATATCAGATGGTCATATACTGAACTCAAAAGAATGCAAAACCTTAGATTATGTAATGAAGAAGATTGCTGATTATACAGATCATGGCAATGATTGCTAATAGAAAATTAAAATGTGTGAATATCCAATCGTAGGAAATCAAACACTTCAGATTGGAGACATGCTAACTGAAAATTTTATGGCAATTTTTGTCATTGGTGAGACATGGCTGAAAGACTATGAAACTGCCAAGATTGCTGATATGATCCCACCTGCGCATTTCTTCCTTCACATCCCGAGGGAAGGTTGAGTTTGGTCGACTGCTTGACTGGACTGATAAAATGTCTCCTGCTAGTGTTTTTATCTGCATTGATTTTAATCTAAGGATGGATGATCCAACCAGTGAAGGTGTCAGTGTTTAATGATATGGAAAATCAAACATAAGTGTGGAATTTGCAATGTGATCAAATTCATCTGATGAATAAACTGAGAATTTTATAATGGTGGTCCTGCTGCGAGCACTATGGAAATGGTGGTGGACTTTAATAAGCCTTCAATATTAGTTAGTTTGGAGATAGTCAAATATTTTTTTAAATTTTCCTAGGCTAAATTATTTGAAGATAGTTAAAACTGATTACTTTAAATAGGTTTTATTTTTACAGCAAATCCTGAAATTATAGAAAATGAAGCAATGGGTTAATAGTTTGGGTACAAACTTTATAATATCTCATTGTATGTGTAGTGTTTGAGGCTATGCAGTACTGGTGTTTTTTAATTTAATGCAATAGTTTAAGTTGATTAGCACCAATCGAGTTACAGATGCTAATGTAGATTTTGTAACTGTTAAAAGTTTGTAATGTTCAACTTTTATTAGTCAGGTTAATGTCTGAGGAAGGAAGGAAGGGGCTTTCAGGTACTTGGTGTTTGTGGGCAGCTTCTCCAACAAATGTTTGTTTGTTTCTGGTCAGATTTCAAACTTTGTGAACTCCTTAAAAAGAATAAGACTGCAGTAAAATACACATAATTATTTTACCAAATGAGTTATTTTTGAGCTGATTCTCTGAAGTGTTAACCTTTAATAGTCGGTAAACTTAGTGTTGTTAATTGGATAATCAATTTCATCATTTGTCATGTTTTTGTCTAATGAAAATAGAACACTAATATTTTTTTTTTACATTTTATATAGAAATCCTGTATCAGAGCAGCAAATTAATATTTTTCTTTTGTTTCAGGATGTACTGAATCATCTCTGCTGCTCAGAAGAAACAAACTTCTTGTCTATGCAGTGCGGGTGTATTACAAATGTTTGCGAAAAAGTGGTGTCTGTAGATATTTAGGTGAAGATACCATGAAAAGCCTTCCCTTTTTTCCTTTAGTGTTTGTCTTTTTTACTAGGATGGCTCTAATAAATAAGTATTGCACTTCTGGGGAACTTTGTCGTCCCAGATTGAACTTGTGTGTGTAAAAGGATGATAAATGATTCATATTCTGAAGAATTAGGGGCAGGTGCTGTCCTCTGTGAATTGGGTATTCGATTTTTGTTGGAAGATTCTCCAACACATTTGTGTTCAGTCGGAATTCCCCCATGGTCAACTCCTTTAAGAATGAATAGATTGGTTAAAAATTTATACCAATATGGCAGCAGTAAATTATAAATATATATTTCTTCAAAATAAGGTATATTTCGGGAAGCTCATTCTCTCTAGTATTAATCTTTCGTAGTCTGTAAACTTATTGCAATAACATATTGTTATTAACTGGTAAAGAATCTTTATAATGCTTATTAATTACCATTTCATTAAAATAAAGGTCAAATATTTTCTTAATTCATTTAAAAAAAAAAAAATAAGTTATTTGTTTCCAATGCCCAAAGCCTACTTGAATGGACACCTGGAGAGCTAACAAATTAAGATTATTTTATCTTTGTTACAGGAAACTGTGCTGGATTACCTTGACTCGGAAGACTTAAATACAGGGTTGAAGTTCTCGTTGCAGATTTTGACATGGATTGGAGGTTTGTAAAAGAGCTAGTTACCAATTCTTTTATAGAAAACTATTTAATCTCGTTGAGGCTAAAAAGTTAATAGATTGTCAAAGACAGTATTTACTCTTTCAAGGCTAAATAGTTAGCTGATAGTCAAAGAATTTATCTAATCTCTAGGCTGAATAGTTTGGAGATGGTAAAAAAATTAAATGTATTTAATCTCTCGAGGCTAGATAGTTTTCAGATAGTCAGAGAATTTATTTAATCTCTTGAGGAAAAGTAATTTACAGTAGTAGAGGATTTAATCATTCGATGCTAAATAGTTTGTGGATTGTTAGTTTCTTTAATCACTCTATGCTAAATATTGTGCACACAGTCAAAACTATTATTTTGGTAAAGTTTCTTTTGTCAAATCCTGGAAGTGAAATAATTTGAATCAATAGGTTTATGGTAAACTTAGGTGAAATATTTACATATATTTTTATTTTGTTAGTAGTTAAGCAGTGCTGGTGAATAGTGCAATAGTGCGAAGCAGTGATGAAGTGAAAACAATAGTATGGCACTAAGCCGTGATTGTGAAGAGTGCAGTAAGCAGCACGGGTGAAGTGAGTGAAATAGTACAGCACTAAGCAGTACTCGTCAAGTGAGTGCAATAGTACAGCACTAAGCAGCACGGTTGAAGTGAGTGCAATAGGATGGCGCTAATCAGTGCTGGTGAGGAAACGGCAAATATGACTTAAATTGTTCAATTGTTCTTCAATGAGTTCTTAGTAAAACTTTGATAGTTTTTTCATGAACTTTTATAACTTATTTCCGGATGATTTTATAACTTATTTCCGGATGAAGTCGTAGTTTCAGTTATCTTATTTCCGGATTCACTCTTTATTCCAAGTTCATTTAATTTAAATTTTCCGGATTAAGTCATTGATCCATTATCTTATTTCTGGATTCACTCATTATTCCAGGTTCATATAGTTTAAGTGTCTTATTTCCGAATTGTCATTGTTGCATTTAATTACCTTATTTTCCCGTTCCCGATTAATCAATATTTCCAGTTCATTTAATTTACATAATTACCTTTCTAGATAAGCCAGTTTTCAGATTTTTGAATAATTTCTTCAATCTATCGAGGATAAGTAGTTTGTAGATAGTAAAAGTATATCTAATTATTTGGCGATAAATATTTTAGATTGTCTATTTAATCATTCGATGCAAAATAGTTTGAAGATAGTTAATTTAATTATTCAATGCCAAATAGTTTGCAGATATTTGGCTTATTTAATCATTTGATGCTAATTAGTGTTCAGATAGTCAAAACTATTAATTTGTAAGTTTTTCTGATAGGAAATCATTGAATTGAAATATTATGAATCTATGGGTTTATGGGGTAGACGTAGGTGAAATGTTTGTGTACATATATTTTGTTAGTAGTTAAGTGTACATACATTATTTTGTCAGTAGTTAAGCAGTGCTGGTGAAGTGAGTGAAACAGTGCAAAGCAGTGCTGGTGAAGTAAGTGCGGTAGTGCTGTTTGTGCTGGTGAAGTGACTGCAATAGATCGACACTAAGCATTGTAGTGAAGAAAGTGCAAATATGACAAAGTTCTGCGATGAGTTCATAAATTGTTCTTCAAAGAGTTCTTAGATTGTTCTTAGATATAGAATTTTTTCATTTATATATTATTATTGGATGCATCCTCCACGGTTCCATGTGTCTTAATTTATAGATGCACATATAGATTTTGTAACTGTTGAAATTTGTAAGTTAATGGGTGAAGAAGGAAGGGGTTTTCAGATACTACTTTTGGCTAGCTGCCACTTATAGCTGAAGACTTGAACCAAATCAAACTTACTAACAATGGAACCCCTTTTACTTTCAAGTAAAGAAACCTGGGGTTGGCATTGTTATGGTGTGGAACCCATATCAATGTAATTCCGGAGTCCCTTCTAGGAAGGGTTCGCCCTTACTAGTTAGGGGCTTTCCTCACGGTTTAGGGTTCCGTGACAGTACTAAGGGAGGGGAGGCTTTAGCAGGCCGATCCTTCCTTGGCATTGACGTCCCCTACTGTCTCGACGGTCATGGCCTCAACGCGGTGAGGCAGTGGCAACATGGATCACCATAATGTATGATCTATGGCTAACTAGTGACCATAACACCATAGGTTAAAGTCTCGGCTAGTGAAATTTTGTATTCAAAGATGCTGCTGTTACAAAATCTAAACTGCACAAATTACAATCTATTATCGGTCCAGGTGTCTCGATTTAAATGTCTTTTCAGATTTATGAGTCACGAATTTCAGTATCTTTTTTCAGATTTGTAAGAGTCATAAATTTGAATATATTTTTTTCAGGATGAATGAGACGTGCATGCAGATCGGTCATGTATTAGCTTGACTCTGAAACACGGAAATGACAAGGCATCTAATTTTTTTTACTCTGCCCTATCTCCATTACTGCGGTTAACATAGTCACTAAGGCTAGTAAAATCACTGCGGTGGTGACTTGTCCTTGCAATAAGGATGATAATGGAGATTAGTTTGTATGTGGTGATTATTGTATCAAGTATGTGGATCTTGGTGAAGTGACCACAATAGTACAGTACCAAACGGTGATTGGGAAAGGAGTGCTATAGTACGGCACCAAGCAATGCTTGTCAAGTGACTGCAATAGTACGGCACTAAGCAGCATGGGTGAAGTGAGTGCAATAGTATGGCACTAATCAGGGCTGGTGAAGAAACTGCAAATATGACTAAAGTTCTTCAATTTATCTTCAACGAGTTCTTTGATTGTTCTTTGTGGAGTTCTTTGATAGTTTTTTCATGAATTTAGGTACCTTATTTCCGGATTAAGTTAGTTGTTCCATTTGTTTTAATACTCTTGTCCAGATTCACTCATTATTATAGTTCATGTTTAATCCTAGATAACTTATATCCAAATAAATTAGTCAGAGTATTTCGAATTTCCATAATTATCTCTCGAGGATTAGTACTTTGCAAATAGTGAAAGTGTATTTAAAGAAAATTATTTGACGTTAAATAATTTGTAGATAGGCAGTTTATTTAATCATTCAATACTAAATAGCTTTCAGGTAGTTTGTTTAATCATTTGATGCTAAATAGTTTTCAGATAGTCAAAAATATTATTTTGGCAAGTTTTTTTATAGGAAATTATTGAATTGAAATAATTTGAGTCGATGTGTTTATGGTAGACGTAGGTGAAATGTTTCTGTACATTATTTTTTTCTTAGTTAAGTGTATATATTATTTTGTCAGTAGTTAAGCAGTGCTGATAAAGAGAGTGCAAGCAGTGCTGGTGGAAGTGAGTGAGGTAGTGCTCCATTTGTGCTGGAAGTGACTGCAATAGACAGCACTAAGCAGTGCCTCGTGAACTGAGGCAATATTACGGCACTAAGCAGTGTGGTGAAGAAAAGTGCAAATATAATTAAAAGTTCTTCGATTGTTCTTCGATGAGTTCTTCGATTGTTCTTCGATGAGTTCTTCGATGCGTTCTTCATTGTTCTTTGATGAGTTCTTCAATTTGTTCTTTGATGAGTTCTTCAATTGTTCTTCGATGAGTTCTTCAATTGTTCTTCGATGAGTTCTTCAATTGTTCTTCGTGAGTTCTTCAATGAGTTTCTTCGATGAGTTCTTCAATGAGTTCTTCGATGAGTTCTTCATTGAGTTCTTCAATGATTTCTTCAATTGTTCTTCATTGAGTTCTTCAATTAGTTCTTCAATTGTTCTTGGATGAGTTCTTCAATTCTTCGATGAGTTCTTCAATGAGTTTTCTTAGATTGTTCTTCGATATGAGGTTTTTTTCATATTTATATATTTTCAGATTAAGTCCTTGTTCTATTTAAATATCTTATATCTGGATTCTCTCCACGGTTCCACGTGTCTTAAATTTATAGATGCAAATGTAGATTTTGTAATGGTTGAAATTTTAGTGTAAAATTATATTTTAAGTTTAATGGGTGAGGAAGGAAGGGGGAAGGAGGGGTTTTCAGATACTACTTTTGGCTAGCTGCCACTTATAGCTTAAGACTTGAACCAAATGAAACTTACTAACAATGGAACAGGCTCTACGAGCATAAGTCGCCTCTTACTTTACTTCCTACTTTTTGAACCCCTTTTACTTTCAAGTAAAGAAACCTGGGTTGGCATTGGTATGGTGTGGAAACTCTATCAATGTTGATTCTGGGAGTCCCTTTCTAGGAAGGGTTCGCCCGCTTACTAGTTAGGGGCTTGCCTCACGGTTTAGGGTTCCGTGACAGTACTGGGGGAGGGAAGGCTTTGACAGGCCGATCCTTCCTTGGCATTGACGTCCCCTACTGTCTCGACGGTCATGGCTCAACGTGGTGAGACTGGCAACATGGATCATCATGATGTATGATCTGTGGCTAACTAGTGACCATAACACCACAGGTTCAATTCTCGGCTCATGAAATTTTGTATTCAAAGATGCTGCTGTTACAAAATCTAAACTGCACAATTTCAATCTATATCGGTCCAGGTGTCTGAATTTAAAATAGTCTTCTTTTCAGATTTATGAGTCATGAATTTAAATATATTTTCATTTTCATTTGTAGGAGTCGTGAAGTTTAATATATTTTTTCAGGATGAAGAGCGTACGTGCGGATCGGGCGTGTTTTCGCTTTACTCAATTTGAAAGCTGAGAATTGACAGTTCTAATTTGTTTTTTTTTTACTCTGCCCTACACCCGTTAATCCGTTTAACCTAAGTCACTATGGGTACTAAAATGACTGCGGCAGTGACCTGTCATTCTTGCAATACGGATGATAATGAAGGAGAATGGTTTAGATGTATGCGGTGATTAGCGTATCACAAAGAATGTGTATCTTGTGAAGGAAGCAAAAAGAATATTACTGTTGCTATTGAAATTGAACTGTATAAATTGTTTACATGTTCGCAATATCAAACAGATGGTCAATATACTGAACTCAAAATGAATGCAAAAACCTTAGATTATGTAATGAAGGATTGCTGATTCATACAGATCATGGCAATGATTGCTAATAGAAAATTAAAATGAGTGTGAATATCCAATCGGTAGGAATCAAACACTTCAGATTGGAGACATGCTAACTGAAAATTTATGGTACAATTTGCCATTTTGGTGTGAGACATGGCTGAAAGACGATGAAACTGCCAAGATTGCTGATATGATCCCACCTGCGCATAGCTTCCTTCACTTCCCGAGGGAAGGTTGAGTTTGGTAGAACTGCTTGACTGGACTGATAAAATATCTCCTGCTAGTGTTTTTATCTGCATTGATTTTAATCTTAGGATGGATGATCCAACCAGTGAAGGTGTCAGTGTTTAATGATACGGAAAATCAAACCAGCGTGGAATTTTTAATGATATGGAAAATCAAACATAAGTGTGGAATTTACAATGTGATCAAATACATCTGATGAATAAACTGAGAATTTTATAATGGTGGTCCTGCTACGAGCGCTATGGGGATAGTCAAATTTTTTTTTAAATCTTCTCGGCTAAATAATTTGAGATTGTTAAAACTGATTACTTCATTAAGTAGGTTTTATTTTTACAGCAAATCCTGAAATTATAGAAAACTTATAGGCAATGGGTAATAGTTTGGGTCACAAATTTATATATCTCATTGTATTTGTAGTGTTTGAGGCTATGCAATAATGGTGTTTTTTAATTTAGTGCAATAGTTTAAGTTGGTTAGCACCAATAGAGTTAGATGCTAATGTAGATTTTGTAACTGTTGAAATTTTGGTAGGTTCAACTTTTATTTGTCAGGTTAATGGCTGAGGAAGGAAGGGGCTTTCAGGTACTTAATGTTTGTGGGCAGCTTCTCCAACAAATGTTTGTTTGTTTCTGGTCAGATTTCAAACTTTGTGACTCCGTTAAAAAAGATTATAAGGTTCAAATTTATGCCAATACGAACTGCAGTAAAATACAAATATAATTATGTTTTACCAATGAGTTTTTTTGAACAATTCTCTGAATTGTTAACCTTTAATAGTCGTAAACTTAGTTTTGTTGTTAATTGGATAATAAATGATTTCATAATTTGTCAATATTTCTGTTTAATGAAAATAGAACAGGTATTTTTTAACATTTTAAACCGAAATCCTGTATTAGAGCAGCAAACTAATTTTTCTTTTTGTTTCAGGATGATGTTCTGGATCATCAATGCTGCTCAGAAGAAACAAACTGCTTGTCTATGCAGTGCGGTGTATTACAAATGTTTGCGAAAAAAAGTGGTGTCTGTAGATATTTTAGGTGAGTATACCATGAAAAAAGCCTTCCCTTTTCCCTTTTTAGTGTTTCTTTTTTTACTAGGATGCCTCTAATGGGCAAATAGACGTAATCTTGAGAAATAATTATCTATTTTAAGGGAACAGATTCTAAGATATAACATATAATGAACCTTGGGAGAAGAAAATTTTGATAATGTACGTGAATATGATTTCCTAAAAAAGTTAATAGGATTCCCTTTTGTTTAGTTCTTGTTAACTACAATTCTCTCTCAATAGTTACACGAGAAATAGTGAATGTTTTGGAACCAACCTAGATTAAGAGCATAATGACATAATGACATTCCTTATAAAAAAAAAAAAAAAAAACTACCTAAACAGTTTTTTCCCAACCATTTGTAATTCTTTTTTGTTCCGATAGTAGTTCCTTGTTATTATAAGTTTTGGTGAAGTAGTGTATGGGCGTCTGCTGGTCTGGAATTAATTAAAAGTGCAGAGATTATATTATTAAACATTTGACTGTCATTTTTTTTTTGTTTTTTTCAACGTGAATGTGTTAGCGTTATGAAACTTGGATTAAAATTGCTATTAGAAAATCTGTCGAAACCTAGATAATCCTCCTATTTCGCTTTGTTTCAAATAAGGGAGGCGACGGATAACGGTGACAAGTGTTTTATTATTTTCGAAATTACCACCATTCTAAATTGTCATACTGTTATAAATTTCATTCTGTTTGTCCGAAAGTATTAAACTAAAGAAAATCGGAATGTTTTAATTTCCTAGTCTACCAAAATTTTATTTATTTACAGTTAAATTCTGCAGCCCCAGAAATAAAAAAAAGAAAAGGAAAAAAAAAAAGTGTACAAGTTTAAAAGGAAACTTTGATCGCGTTTGACTTTCCTCCATTTTCCCCTCAAGCTTTGTTGTCGCTCTCATCTGTGAGAGGTTCGCGACAGTTTCATGCTTTGATATCTGGTAAATCTATAGCATCTGTAGCGACATGATTTGGTGGGATATAAATCCTAATTTTCTAGGAAAGTGGTGTTAAAAGAGTTGTCCATTAACGTGTTCATCATTATTCTTATAATATCGGTTAACATGAAAAAGCGGCGGTCAAAGATGACGACCTTAGCCTTTTGTCAACATGGCCTACTGCGTACTTCAGTCCGCAGAAGTCTACAAACTCCGACAAGAACATCTGGCAAATATTACCAAATTTGTAAATGGACAACCGTAATTTACGCAAGGTTACTATGACAATTATTCATGTATTTCATCACTGGTGCGGCATATTTATGCCGTCTGCGCAGTGTGAACATACGCCACACTTCAGTTGTCGAGGTAATCTAAAATTTCTAGCCAAACTGGGATTTTATTAAACGATGACATGACTGAATACAGTGAAACTACGCATTTTTTTTTTTACCATAGGGAAACAAAACCTCATGAGTCACAGGGATGTGGGGATTGGAGGTCGGAGACCACACATCCGTAATTCACACGAGAGAAAAAATGGAGAGAGAGAGAGCGCGCGCATAACGAAACAGGATATAATAATGACACTATACGAACAGGAAGGTTAAAGAAGCCAGGCAGAGTTTCAATATAAGGAAGTGATTTCACAAGAAAAAACTGAAATCATAAACTTGGCTAAGCAACAGATATCCGCTATGATACCCTAAAACGACTGCTTATTTTAAAGTTAACGCTAAATGAATTCTTTATTCCAAATAACCATTGATTCTTGGTTTGCAAAGACGTCCTATTGTAATTTTTTATTTTTGACTTTGTTTTATGCCTATTAACCGCCGATAGTAGACCTCGATTCATAACTTCAAAGGCTGCGGGCAAGGTACCATCAAGTCAAAACATCATTGCTACTTTTATAAAGTATTTGAGTGGTGTGCTAAAGTTTGGCATTGTCGTCATTTCATGTCACTTGATAAATAACAGACTAATAGATCATGAGTCCTGCTTATACAAATGAACTGAAGAGGACTTTCATAAAAGCCCTTGACAGCAAGGGCAAACCATCGAATGGATAATCTATTCATTTATGAGCATCTAAAAAGACAATTGATGCTTATATCACATTTGTGTAACGGCGGCATTCTTTATTCTAAGCAGAACTGGATTATGCATACGCTGAAATCATCCGTTTGCAAACCTGTCTTTCACACGGTCAAAAATACGGTCCTGAAATCTGTAGTCGTACAACGAATTTTTAAGTGTGGGGAATACTGAATTCTAGGGAGTTAATACCGACAGCATGCTTCTGAACAAAAATTCAATAAAACTCATTTGGGTTAAAATAAAAAATGAAATTGGTTATGTAATAAACACATGGAATTATAATTGTTAAAATAAGCGTAGAAACTAAACTTTTATAAAACTAAATGCAACTCACAAATTACATGAATGCATTCTTTCCATCTCCTTTGCATTCCCACTGCCATGACCTTCATGTATTCGGAAACTAGAAGAGACCGGCACGTCTAAGCTTCAAGTATAATGAGAAGGTTGCAACATCCCTCACAACTGAGAAAATCTCAATTTTCTAAATTGAAAAACCACATTTGTCTAAGAAGCAAGTGTGTGAACTCTGGACATATAAATTGCAATTCAGAACGCTAACAGATGCCATCGGAAATGAAAGGTAGCTGTGTAATCTATCATGCTCGGAAACACTGGATTTAAGAGATTTCCTTAGTTTGACAGTGAAGGGGCAAGAGACTTGTACAAAAATGGTATAAATCAATGGCTTTTTTTTTTTTTTTTTTTTTTTTTTTTTTTTTTTTTTTTTCTTTACATATCTAGCACAGAATTCTCGAACTTCAAGAAAACATATAAAAATGCTAATTTAATAGAGAATACAAACACTTTAAATACACGGGCTGTTTCTCCTTAAGAGCTTGCTGTCTTTGAATCGCTTTTCATAAAAACAATAGTTCCATAATTAAAACAACAAACTACTGCTACACCTCTTTACCTGTCATAACTATATTATATTTACTACTTCTGGTCACTCGTCGTCTTACCTTCACTTGAGATGGTAATTTTCTTAGCATTGTAGTAGGTTTTCTGTGAATTTTAAATGTATGTGGTTATTGGGAGGAGTCTTTTTACTATGTTTTGTGTATTAATCCTTTTTACAGCCATGATGATGGGCTGGACCCCGAACGTCCTTTTAAATTACCAGAAGACTTCTCTCCCTTTCATCTTCAGAAGGATCTGAGGCAAACTTGAAAATATTATGATGACAGAAATTAGGAGAATGATGTCCCATGTGGTATGCAGGAAGTGTACGGAAGTCATGAAGGTAATTGATCTTGCATTAGGAATGACATCTAGCATGACGGCTTGGAAAGTAAATACTTCAATACTTAGAGGTAAAAGCAGAACCAGAATTTTTTGACAATGTGAATTTGATGTGAACTGTTCACTCCAATCTATTAAGTACGAGGGGGAGAGCTCTCCAAGCTATGATGATGAAAGCAGAAAGGAAAAGCTCTGTATTGCAGAAGAAAATAGACATTTGGGTAGAAGCAACACAGCAGGGAAGCGAATAACTTGTGCTGAATGCCAAAGGACATTTTCATGCATGAGCAACCTTAAATCCCACATGAGAACTCATACAGGAGAGAAACCATATATTTGCTCTGTGTCAAAGAAGTTTTTCTCATCAAAGAAGTCTTATAGTACACACGAGAAACCCATACGGAGGGAAAAAAGAAACCATTTACTTGCTCCACATGTTCAAGAAGGTTTATTTTCATAAAATATGAGAAACTCATACGGGAGAGAACCATACTTGATCTTAGTCAAGAAGTTTTTAACTCATTACAATTTCTCATGATAAAATCACGGGGAGAGAAACCATATACTTGCTCTGTATCAAAGAAGTCGATTCAAGTGCTCTCAATGTCACATGAAAAATCATACGGAGAGACCATTTATTGCTCTCATGTCAAAGAAGTTTTACTCAATTATCTAATTTAAAAAATCACATGAGAACTCATACGGGAGAGAAACCATATACTTGCTCTGTATGTCAAAGAAGTTTTACTCAATTACCTAATTTAAAAACTCATATGATAACTCATACAGGAGAGAAACCATATACTTGCCCTACATGTCAAAGAAGTTTTTCTCATCAAAGTGATTTTACAAAACACATGAGAACTCATACGGGACAGAAACCATTTACTTGCTCTATTTGTCAAAGAAGTTTTTCTGAGTCAGGTACTCTCAAAAATCACATGAGAACTCATACGGGAGGGAAACCATACAGTTGCTCAATATGTCATAGAAGCTTTTCTCAATTATCTTATTTAAAACCTCACATGAAAACTCACACGGGAGAGAAACTATATACATGCTCTGTATGTCAAAAAAGTTTTTCTCGATCAAATTATCTCAAAACACACATGAGAACTCATACGGGAGGGAAACCATTTACTTGCTCTCTATGTCAAAGAAGTTTTAATCAATTGTCTAATTTAAAAGCTCACATGAGAACTCATACAGGAGAGAAGCCATATACATGCTCTGTATGTCAAAAAAGTTTTTCTGATTCAAGTAGTCTCGCAAAACACCAGAAAACTCATGCATGAGAGAAAGCATTTACTTGCCAAACAATCTCTAAAGACATGAGAATTCACACTAGACAGAAACTGTATATTATTTGATCTCTGTCCAAGTAATTTTTATTAAATGCCTTTAACTGCTGTAATTTGAATATTGTTAAGAGAGAACTTACTATGAGATTCAGGGCCTCTGTAACACGGTTTTTTCGCAATAACTTTTTATCTATGCATTTCATAAATATAACGCTTATTCAGAATACATATATCAACACATAAATTTTGACTGTATTCTGCATTACGTAAGTTGAATAAATTTGGTACTTATAATGTAAAAGTGACATTTTTTTGAAGACGGGCCAACTTACTCAGAGAAAAGGTTTCAAACGCAATCGTTACGTAACTTCTGACAGCATTTCTTCCCTCTTTCTCGATGGATGATTGGCTATAACGAAGGCTAAACCTCTGGCAACAATGACATACAAATTTAAATACAAGCAAAGCAGTACACCTTTATGAACGCTGGAACCTCTCCACTGATAATTGTCATAATGAACAAACCAACAAAATATGTTAATTAATAAATACAAAAACACTTAGATTATTAGTTTAACTCCCGAAATAGATTTCCTAAGAAATTACAGTCTACTTTATAGGTCACAATCAGATTGACAAGATGTAGGGAATAGTTGGTAATTTTCAAAAACATAGTAGACAAGCTTGATTTGATAACTGCTATATCCAATGTCAAGCCAATTTTTATTTATTGGCTATCTACCTATTTACTGAAAAAAAAAAAATTAGCTGCTACCGTATATTGGCTTTAAACCTTCACCAATAATTATCGTCAGAATGGTGACTTCATGAGGCTCCACCCACTTTCGACTCGTAATAATTCAGGATAACACTGAAGGCTATCATGGGCATTGTTGGATTAGAAAATTTAACTTTTGGCTATAAAAACTAATTTCCCGAGTAGTTGTAAGAAGTGCTAAATGATCCTCAAGGATCCCAGCAGTTGGCCTAAACGTTTAATTCGTGTATATTACTGCCACTGCTATACTGTTGCGGCACTACTTCTACAGTAGTATTACTACGCTAGCACTGATAACCCACCCACATCTATGTATCGTTCCACCATTCTTAAAGTCTTTGGGTTTCAGAGCCGATGGAGTTTCTGTCTGGTGGATGGGCGGGGCAACATTTCGTCAAAAAGATGTTTACCTTGCTTACGTAATGAATGTTTTTCGACTCTTGGCTAGTAATCATTGGCCATGGCGTCGGCTAGATCATTTTTACTCTATAAAAATTAAAACTATCGGGTTTAGGTTATTGATAATGCTGACAAAATTTGTGTGTGGTTGTAAAATATACAAATGTCAACTTTCAGCTACATCCGATGCTTTGACAAGGAGCAAAGTCCAAAAAACCGTGTTACAGAGACTCTGAATCTCATAGTAGGTAACATTTGTAAGTGAATTTTCTTTTGACGTAATTTTAGACAAGAAAATGCTCTCTTTCTTCATCTGGGGAAACTTTTGAGTGTTCTGAATTTCACTTATCAGCTCAGATAAGTGCAACAAGGTAAAATTGATTATATTTGTTTAATGAGAAATGTTTTTATATATCTATAACAGTGTTTCATGACCATTAATCTTATAAATAACCACTGCTTATTAGATAAAAACATTGATTCACGTTACTATTTTAATGTCTTGCTGATTTTCTTACAATTTCAAATGATTTTAGACAACTGATTGTTCAATTTTTATAAATCACAAGAGACCTATTCATTTCTCATTGTTATTAATAAATGTGTTGAGGGAACACTGAGAAGAAGAAGAGTTCTAGCTTACTGTTTCTGAGTGCAAAGATAATTTTTTAATTGGAACCGCTGCTCTGTCACTTTTCGAGTCTTCGTGCTGTCTGTCCTCCTGTGCCACCAGAGGCTGTGTAGGAGTTGTAAACAATCCCTGAGGACTTCACTTGCTGTTTTCCTTCTCTGAACTGGAATGTTGTTAAGATGTGGCATTTGATGGCTGTTTGTTTACTGAGAGCATTTCTTCACTTTGACTTCATCCAGTTGGTTAATGTTTGCTATAATATGTGTCCTAAACAGCTTGCAGTTTTGTCTAGAAATGATTATAACTTGAAACTATGTTACTGACATTTTTTCTTACTGATATAGTTTATTTTTTTTACTGCCAATTGTAAATTCTGTAGGAGTTTCAAAGATACCAAGATAATCTTTGAACTCATGGAATGAAGGTAAAACCTGGGCTATCTTCGTAACTGAACAAATTCTCAGATTTTTTTTCAAGTTCCACTTCTCTAACTTTAAAACAAAGTTTCCTTTCTGAAATGAGGACTGAAGATTATTCAGATAAATAAAGATTTTGCTAACTCTCTCAGTGATCAGAGACCAGCTTTAGCAACGTGGTTTTATCTTGCTCTTGTCATGACTGTCATCAGGCATATGGCTAGAGAGTGTTTGGTAAAACTCGGGTAAAGTTCTTTGGTCACTTTATCAGATGTGCTAAGAGGTCACTCAGTTTTTTGCCGTGTAACCTAATTTTCGTAGAGAATGTGTAAAATAGGTAGTGAGTCCAGTTTTTATGGAGATAGAATCTCCAGAAATAGCCAAATAATCAGTCGTAGATCTTCTGAGCTGCTTAAATCACCAAAAATAAAAATGTGTTTTATATACTAATTTCTATGTTTAACAAGTAACCTTATATTTGTTACCAAATGGATTGATTGTCAGGAATATTTCTTAATATTCTGATGTTATATTTCTATTAATTTCATCTCATACGAAGGCCTTTGTATATGTTTCTTAAACTCGGTAATTGGGTAGTGATGCATTTATATTGTGAGAATGTACTAATTGGCCTGAAAAATATTTATGCCATTGCATCAGAAGGAACTATGAATGAAAGTCACTGACTCTAAGGCCTTTTTAGTCTGCTCAGTAACATTTCCCCTCGTAGGACATGAAGTAACTTTGAGTACACTTTTTATATTAAGGTTCTTGAAGGCTCATTAGAAAGGAGCCAGTATCACTCTACACATGTTCGAGGTTTAACTGGCTGTGTTTCTGGATGTTCAATTAGCCGAAAAAAAGTGCAACATGCAAACGGATGTCGTTTCTCACCGAGAACTGGTGCAGAAACTTTTTTTTTTTCAATTGTCTCAGATGTCTGTACAAGTATTGTGACATCCTGTCATTATGTAGCAAAAATGTCCTTGACTCTAAGGCTCGACTCATGAGATTCATTTGTCAAAAGTTCCTGTGGAAAGGGTTCCTAAAAGTGGCCGGGAAAAATGTCATAAAGAGCCAAGAATAATAACTGAAATGGGTCCTCGTTGTTGCATGAGTGGAATGTTTTCAAATGTCCCCTCTTCTTGGAAAGTTCGTGGCAACATGGAATCTTTGGTTTTGGCCGAATGTGGTGTCAGATTTTATTTACTTTTGGGTTTTTCTTAATTGTAGAGCAGACGTAGTTCACTGCTTCCATCTTGGGTCCTCTCTATGCCTTATCTTAAATCAGGAATGATCTAAATGTATTTCCATCTTGGCTTATTCCTGAAGACATTGAATGTCTCTGTTGTAGATAATGGAGTCCCACTTTCATTATAGTGTGTAGACTCATGGTACTCCCATTTTATGCAGGTTTGTGTTAGGTCTGTCCATGAAGATTGGCAGATATTGCATCCCTCAAATGCAGATGGTTTTTGCAACTGGAGTGTTTGAAAATTCTGCAAGACAATTCAACTGTTTATAAGTAAATGCTTTTACCTGTTTAATAAGAAACTGTAAACAAGACCTGGGAAGTTGATTATGACAGCAGAATATCATAGCCAAGTTGTATCAACACGAGACAGTTTTTTTAATTTTTACAAGCTTAGAAATGTATCCTAACAATCACTAGTTGCTGCATTCAGAAAGCGTTTTTGCTGTGATCGCAGATAAATGACAATCCAAAATCCTCCAGTTTAAAAAGCTTTGTTCTACTGATTTATTTTATTATATAGTTTCCCCAGAAATAAACTACTGAATTTGACCACTAAAGTCAATTTTGATGAGTGAAGAAATCCTTACAGGATTCAGATTATTGCAGCAAGTTTGCTGGAAGTTTGCTAGACAGAGAAAGTCTTCTAAGCAACGTTCCTTCCAGTTTGTAAAAGAATTAAAAATATCTTAAAGAACTGCTAGTGTTAGTCTCAGTGCTGTGTATACTTCATTCATAGATGTGTATATGAATCTTTTAACTGGACGTTTCTTGAGATAGCACAGCCACCAAATTCTCTCTGCTTTTCATTCCTCCTGTTGTGAAGGAGACATTTAGTCCTTGAAGCCTCCACAGGTCTAATCAGTATCGCTCCTGTTCCCTCTGGCTCTGAGGATTCATTTTGTATCTTTTGTTCCTCTGTTTGTCAGGGATTGAACTCTCTCCAGTCTGGAGGATTTGCTTTTGATTGGGGTTTAAATCAAAAGGGCTATTTTGTCCTCACGATCCTTAGACCAGTCCAGACTTATTGACCTGTTTTGAAGGAATGGCATCCTAGTTTTGGTCAGAAGTCTGATGGGATTATTTTTTTAATGCGTTTTGTGGGTGGGTCTCGTCCTGTCTTTTTTTTTAAGCAATATTGAATCAAATCTCAAGCCAAGTTGAAGTTCATTTGCAAAGATTAAAATATTCAGATGTATTGGGGCATCGGCAAAGTCTGTCTGAGAGAAGCTTTTGAGTGACACTTTTACTCTTTTTGTGAATCTGCTTTTGTTGCTTCATTTCCAGTTTTATTTCCTCTTTTCTGGGCCTCTGGGAATTTCTGTTTAAACTTCCAGTTTCTTTTGCTTGAATTTCCTTGTTTGTGGCTTTAGTTTCTCTGCTTGTGGCTCCAGAATTCTTGTTGGGCCTCTATATTTCTTATTTGTGGCTCTAGTTCCCTTGTTTGTGTGCCACTAGATTTGTTGCTTGTGGCTGTAATTTCCTTGTTTGTTGCTCTAGATTTCTAGTTTGTGGCTCTAGTTGCTGAATGAAAATTGTGATTCAAGAAGCAAGTAATTTGGTCATGTCTAAGTCATTACTTCCGTTACGAAAGCTCTCTCTCTCTCTCTCTCTCTCTCTCTCTCGTCTCTCTCTTCTCTCTCTCTCTCTCTCTCTCTCTCTCTCTTCTCTCTCTCTCTCTCTTTGTTTCTATTCATTTGGTCTACAAAAGACCAAAGTTTGGTCTCTGTTATGAGATAGATCTCATCTTTTGTGCTGAACTTTGTCGTTCCTTTCAAGAGGTTCTTTTGCTGGTGTTTTTGACAAAACAGACAGAAATGGTGTTAATTTTAAGGGCAAAGAGGCCTATGTTGGATTTAAAGGCAAAAAGGACTATGCTGGATTTAGAGGACTATGACAGGAAGTCTGTTCCAGCAATTAGGGATTAGACTGGAGAAATTTGACATTAGAAGATTTTCAGAACTTGATTCCATTTCAGTCACTGATTGGCGAAAATAATTGAAGGCTTTCGTGGCTAGTAGTGTGGTTTTAGGATGATATCCTACGATGTCTTTTGCGCAGTGTGGCTTGTGTCTGTCGCAGATATTTTAGCAAGTGATTTCTTGGGAGTGGACTTGAGGCTCTCCAATGATTTCTCGATTTCCAAATTCTTTATTCATAGCTTGTAACCTGTTCCCACTAGAGGGATTGACCTTAGGGATAAGGTGCAGGTGAGCATGCAAACCTTAAATCTTTAGAGAGTTCCTCATTCAGTCTACAATAATCTTGATATTGCCTGACATCGATGCTTATTGCTCTCAAGATCCAGTAAGCAAGATTTGGTTTCATTTCTGAGAT
>NC_087222.1:10224485-10282869 GCF_015104395.2 Macrobrachium nipponense
GTAACCTAATTTTCGTAGAGAATGTGTAAAATAGGTAGTGAGTCCAGTTTTTATGGAGATAGAATCTCCAGAAAGCCAAATAATCAGTCGTAGATCTTCTGAGCTGCTTAAATCACCAAAATAAAAAAGAGTTTTATATACTCATTTCTATGTTTAACGAGTAACCTTATATTTGTTACCAAATGGATTGATTGTCAGGGAATATTTCTTAATATTCTGTGAGTTATATTTCTATTAATTTCATCTCATTACGAAGGCCTTTGTATATGTTTCTTAAACTCGGTAATTAGGTAGTGATGCATTTATATTTGTGAGAATGTACTAATTGGCCTGAAAAATATTTATGCCATTGCATCAGAAGGAACTATGAATGAAAGTCACTGATTCTAAGGCCTTTTTAGTTTGTTCATGTAACATTTCCCCTCGTAGGACATGCAATAATTTTGAGTACACTTTTTATATTAAGGTTCTTGAAGGCTCATTAGAAAGGAGCCCAGTATCACTCTACACATGTTCGAGGTTAACTGGCAAATTGTGTTTCCGGTTGTTCAATTGGCCGAAAAAAAGTGCAACATGCAAACGGATGTGTCGTTTCTCACCGAGAACTGGCGCAGAAACTTTTTTTTTCATTGTCTCAGAATGTCTGTACAAGTATTGTTATATCCTGTCATCATGTAGCAAAAATGTCCTTGACTCTAAGGCTCGACTCATGAGATTCATTTGTCAAAAGTTCCTGTGGAAAGGGTTCCTAAAAGTGGCCCGGAAATGTCATAAAGAGCCAAGAATAATAACTGAAATGGGTCCTCATTGTTGCATGAGTGGAACGTTTTCAAATGTCTCCTCTTCTTGGAAAGTTCGTGGCAACATGGAATCTTTGGTTTTGGTCGAATGTGGTCTCAGATTTTTATTTACTTTTGGGTTTTCTTAATTGTAGAGCAGACGTAGTTCACTGCTTCCATATTGGGTCCTCTCTATGCCTTATCTTAAATCAGGAATGATCTAAATGTATTTCCTGAAGACATTGAATGTCTCTGTTGTAGATAATGGAGTCCCACTTTCATTATAGTGTGTAGACTCTTTTTTTTTTTTAAGCAATATTGAATCAAATCTCAAGCCAAGTTGAAGTTCATTTTGCAAAGATTAAAATATTCAGATGTATTGGGCAGCGGCAAAGTCTGTCTGAGAGAAGCTTTTGAGTGACACTTTTACTCTTTTTGTGAATCTGCTTTTGTTGCTTCATTTCCAGTTTATTTCCTCTTTTCTGGGCCTCTGGAATTTCTGTTTAACTTCTAGTTTTGCTTGGATTTCCTTGTTTGTGGCTTTAGTTTCTCTGCTTGTGGCTCCAGAATTCTTGTTTGGGCCTCTATATTTCTTATTTGTGGCTCTAGTTCCCTTGTTTGTGCCACTAGATTTGTTGTTTGTTGCTCTAGATTTCTAGTTTGTGGCTCTAGTTGCTGAATGAAAATTGTGATTCAAGAAGCAAGTAATTTGGTCATGTCTAAGTCATTAATTCCGTTACGAAAGCTCTCTCTCTCTCTCTCTCTCTCTCTCTCTCTCTCTTGGTTTTCTATTCATTTGGTCTACAAAAGACCAAAGTTTGGTCTCTGTTATGAGATAGATCTCATCTTTTGTGCTGAACTTTGTCGTTCCTTTCAAGAGGTTCTTTTGCTGGTGTTTTGACAAACCAGACAGAAATGGTGTTAATTTTAAGGGCAAAGAGGCCTATGTTGGATTTAAAGGCAAAAAAGGACTATGCTGGATTTAGAGGACTATGACAGGAAGGTCTGTTCCAGCAATTAGGGATTAGACAGGAGATGGTACGCTTAACCCTGGCTGAATATCGAGGAGAAATTCGACCTTAGAAGATTTTCAGAACTTGATTCCATTTCAGTCACTGATTGGCGAAAATAATTGAAGGCTTTCGTGGCTAGAGTGTGGTTTTAGGATGATATCATACGACGTCTTTTGCGCAGTGTGGCTTGTGTCTGTTGCAGATGTTTTAGACAAGTGATTTCTTGGGAGTGGACTGCAGGCTCTACAATGATTTCTCGATTTCCAAATTCTTTATTCATAGCTTGTAACCTGTTCCCACTAGAGGGATTGACCTTAGGGATAAGGTGCAGGTGATGGTTTGGGCCTCCTTACACCAATCTGCAAACCTTAAATCTTGTAAGAGGAAGTTTAGAGAGTTCCTCATTCAGTCTACAATAATCTTGATATTGCCTGACATCGATGCTTATTGCTCTCAAGATCCAGCGATACCTTTGTGCCCAGTAAGCTAGATTTGGTTTCATTTCTGAGATGACTCAAATCACTTCAAGAGAATTGAACAAATAATGTTGCATCTTCTGACGGTACCTCCCGATCTCTAGCGATTGTTGTTAGGCCTTGTTCCAGATTAGAGGAAAGTTTAAGTTCCTGTCTCTGATGACTGCTATTAAGTCTTGTTGTGGGTTATCTTCATTGTGGAATGATGTAACTTGTTTAAGGGAATTTGATGGCATTTTTTATTTCAAAGTTTTAACCTAATTTGGTTCCAGATTGAATCTTGCTCTTACCTCAAGAAGGTAAATGACATCTTATAAGCATTTTTCCGAGTGATCCTTTGAGCTGGATCCTATAATGTCATTATTTGTTTCATTAGCATCAGACTTGAATTGGATTATCTTGACCCATTTATCCATAAGTCTTAAGCAACTGTTGCTCATTTGTACAATAACGGACGGTTGGTCTGCATCATATGAATGTCTCGGTTTCATGTCATACCACTGAGAGGCTAAGTTTTCCACAAGTATCCTGAAAAGGAAGGTACAGAGGACAGTTTTTTCTTGCCTCATTGTAGAGTGAAAGATGGAAGGGAATTGGTTATAACAGAATGTTGCCATATTTGGTGAATGTGGGTTAGTCCGTAGGAATTTTCCTATCCTCGGCAGAATCAGTCCAGATTTTTTGTGCCATTGATAATTCATCCAGAGGCTTTTTGGTGCCTGATGAGTTTGGATGAATCGGTGGTTTGTTTCCAACAGTTGGCGGTCATACTTGTTGGTGTACTGAAGTATTTTGGGTCGTAGGTCAATGCGTCTGAGTACTGTACTGTTGAAAAGGAAGAAAATAACTTTGTAAGGTTTTGAAGTTGCTTGATTAGGTCATCCAGAGATTAAAGATGGTCATATGTGTAGATTATAATTGATAAAGACATCTCACATATATATTTGCCTTATGGTTCACAGTACACATGAAGTAACTATATTATATATGGGCAGAGTAGGTCAACAGAAAGGTCAGGTAATTCCCTGCCCTCCAATGGAGACGTCGGAATGCTGCTTTTTTGGCTCCGAAGGTCATCTCAGGATGATCTCATCACCAAAAACATGTCTTTCAGAGCCTGTCCTTAGGGACTTTGTTGCCTGTAATAACTTGTCAATGCCGGAGAATTTGACAGCAGTCCAATCAGGTGCGCAATTGGCCGGGGTGAGGCCAGGGTTGTCCAGGTAGTAATACCCTACATTGATGTCATCCCCTTTCCCTAGTCTTTTATTCACCCAAGAAGCTTCACTTAGAAGGGCGTCTCTCGGAGGTGTGTTTGGTCTTACTGCTTTCTGGGGAGCCTTTATGAATCTCTTGTAATCAAATGTGCTTGAAGTAAGGACTCCTGCCCTCGGTGGGGACTTGGGATATTTAGGCAGATTAAATTGTCTGAACATTGATGATACTTCATTCTCGTTTGTAGTTTTCTGAAGGGTTTATCAATCTTCTACTTGGGTCCTTTTGAATGTAAGATATGCTCAGCTAAGGTAGCATGAAGCATACTTATATTTGAATGAAAATGTCTAGGGTTAGGCAAAGTAATTTGTCGTCATACAGATGCAGCGACATGAATAAACTTGAGGCGTCAATCTCATGCATCAATGCTGCATTTCACAAGGCGAATTTCCTTACTTGTTAGTGAACTTTGAAAAAAGAATGAGTGAGTTTAGTTATGAGCGAGACTTGAGAACTTTCTCTCGAGAGCTTTTAGTGTCGAGATTTTATGCGACACTGAAAACCTTCCAGAACTTCAGCCAAGCATAAACTTTACATATAACAAGAAGCAAAGATTATCAGTAGCGGAGATTCAAGTTATAATAATCCTCTAAATATTTATCAAGCATTTTTGGGGGTTTATTTCAGCAACTGTTAAACAAACACTTGATCTTCAAAGTGTCCAGTGAACAGACAATTGTCGAACACCATATAGGCATATATATAGACCTAACTCTATTTTATTTATTTATAGGCATACTACAGTCATGGGAGTTATTCTGGGTCGTTTGCAACTCCTACTGAAGGTCTCTGGTATGCAGGGCCCTAGAAAAGGCTCTTAAGTGATTGTAAATCCAGTTCCATAGGGACAGAACCCCTTTTCAGGGGACACTCAAGTATAATGAAGTTTACATCCTTTTTATTTATGTTAATTTGATTGTACTGATTTGTTTGTTGGTAAATAAAAACTGTAGTAATTTTTTTGTCTCCTTCATTGTATAAGGCATTAATATATATTACAAATATAAAATTACTGTACATACTGTATTTTCATTATAAACATTGATAATTTTGATGTATTTTATACAATGATACAAAAGATCCAGTAATATAAATATAGCTATTATTTTCACAAGAAGATTATATAAGGATCTGAAATCTACATATAATTGAAATTATATTACATAATAGTATATGCCACCAAGATTTCACTATACAGCTACAAGACTCTTGCACACTTCAGAAACTCATTCAATTTTCTCATGCGCACTGCATAAGCTTCTTAAATTTCTCTCGCACATTTGATGAACTAAAGTTTTTGCAGTGTGTGAGAGAAAATTTAAATGGGTTTCTGAAGTAAAAGAGTGAGAAAGAGTGAAAGCGTCATAGCAAGTGAAAAGAGTGAAAGAAATAATAGAAATGGAGAGAGTGAAAGAGAGCACAAGAGTGGGAAAGAAAGGGCAAAAGGGAAAGTAAGTGAGAGGCAAAGAGTCAAAGAGAGTGAATGAGAGAAAATGGGAGAGATTGAAAGAGAACAAAAGCTAGTGAATGAGAGAAAGAGAGAGAGAAGTTTTAATTTCAGTTTCGGCTAAAATTGGTGAAAGAGAGAATGACTCATAGATGTGGGAAGCGCCCAATAGGCTGTACTATTCCCTTACCGCATCTTTTCTCATCATTTTCTATAAAAACTTTAGAATATATAAAAACTCGTCTCTCTTGTTGTTCAACAGCAGCTGCACAAGATGCTGCACAGCATAGAACCTGAGCAGCCAGGTTCACTCTAAAAGACCGCTCTAATCATGCACATTGTCTGAAGGCACATCTATCTCCCTGGAGTTGCAAATTTGAAGGTTGTCCCTCTGGCCTGTAAAGAGGACGAATATAAATAATGGTGTACCGAGATATGGTGTAAACTAAGGTCAGTTAGGCCTATTTCAATGCATTTCATACTGATGAAGATTCCATGAATATAAGTATTTAACCTGAATAATTAAAGACTTACAGTAAGACTTTTATTCCATAAAATCTAAGAAAATAACAGAGTGATTTGTAAATCAGCTCAGTTCACAGACAATTTAAACTTCTTAGTGAAGCCAAACGGTAGACACCACAGGTAGGGATGTAAGTGAGGCAAGTTTAGCAGGAGCTCAAGGTTTCCCCTTGAGCCCATCTAGAGCTTCTTCCCTTACTTCTTCTACTTCTTTCCAGGGATTCACTGGGGATGGGCAGTCGGTCAGACCGAAGTCCGCCCTGGCGATCCCTAAAGTCAAAGGTAAGCATGACTTTAAATCGCTTCAAAAGACACTGTCCAAGAAGTCAGGTTCTAGCAGCGCCCATAAACCTTCAGCTCACCATCCCGGAGTGGACAAGGCTAGAATGACTTCGTACTTGAAGGGTTCCAAGTCCAAGTCTTCTAGGGACAAGGCTCAGCTCTACAGGAACCCGTCCTAGGACTCCCAAAGAAAAGGTGGAACCTTCACCTTTTGAACACCTTCACTGCAAATATCTCAGCCAATATTATGCAGCAAATGGGTAGTCTGGTCGGGAACTTAGTACAAAATAAGTTCCAAGAGATGTTCACCCAGATCTCGTCTTCTTTGGAGGAGTCAGGCCAGTCAATCCGTGCCATCTCGGAGAGACTAGTCACTCAGGAGAACCTCATTGCAGGTCTCCGAGAAAATCTTGCGACAGGTCTTGCACAGCCCGGCATGGTAGCCCAAACCATGCCGGACTCACATACTCTCCCTACCTTCACGGCAAGCAATCCCTAGAGAATTTCTTTCCACGCTCCCTTCGTAGACGGGATGCTGACGGTGGAGGGCTGTGGAACTCGAAGGCTTGAGGACTTCGAGTTCCATCCGGCAGATCTACAACCGCCCTTCATCAGCTATGCCCGCCTTACGGAAGCGGCGATGAGGAGAGAAGACAAGATCCTGAAGGAGACGGTCATCCTCTCCCGGGATCAAGCTCAATGGGAATGGCTTAGGAGCCTGGAGGAGTGGCAATGCAACAACACCAGGGTCCAAGCCTTTAAAAACGCCTTCACGATTTTCACCGTGGACACGGAAACGCCCATCCCGTTCACATCGAAGGTAGCAGAGCTCACCTCACAGGCCGCAATGAAAGATGAGCCAATGCCGCAGCTCCTGGAGACGGAACCAACATCCCTCCTGCTTCCCGGAACAGATGATCTATGGTTAGATCTCCCAGCCACCTTTTCGGTTGGGAAACTTAAACCAGACTGTGCCATCTCTCAGTTTAGCGAGAGACTACCCAGGCTTCCAGACAGCCTCATCCAAGCTGAATTCGATGCCAGGATGAGATTGTCCAGGTCCCTAAATACTTTAGTTATGATGGAGGTATCGGCTCTGATCTACGGAGAAGAACCGCTATTCAAAATCATAGCAAAGTCACAATTGTATACAATGCAATGTGACTTATATGATTTCGTCATAGCTAGACGGAATTGTCGGAGACATGAGCCTAATAAGCTCTTAGCTTCTCCCATCTGGGGTGCTGATCTCTTCCCAGAGTCGGTAGTGAACTCAGTTCTCTGCGAGGCAACCAGACTCAATCAGAGTCTGAAGGTTCGCTGGGGATTGACCAGCAAGAGGAAGTCAGAATCGGCCACATCAAGTAAGAAAAACAAGAAGCCTAGGAAATTCCAGCCTTTCCAGGCTCCCCAGCAACAGACAGTGAAGCAGGCGGTTCCGGTATCACAAGTACCACAACCGTCCACCTCCAAGGCGCAGCCACAACAACAGTTTGTGCTGCTAGAGCAACCTCAGCACGCACAGGCTTCGACCTCCTACGCTGTCTCCCCGGCTTTCAACCCGGTGTATGAAAGCCAGTCCTTTCAGCCATTCAACAGGTTTGGCAGGGGTAGCAGAGCTAGAGGTGCCTTCACGACCATAATTCAACAACTTGGATTGAACTGAACAACATCCAAGGGAGATCTTCCCGAACATGCGAAGAGGACGCATCCCCTGTGGGAACGTCCACTGCTGCTGAATCAGAAACATTCTCAAGTAACCGTCCTTGCTGAGCAACCATCAGACCCGACAAAGTCCGGAAACCTGGAAGTCCTGTTACCAAAACCCGACACCAGTACCTTATTTCAGTGGAATATCTCCTACCTTAGGAAGGAAAGATGGAGAAGGGAACTACTCCCAGTCCAGTGATCGCAGAAGTGGGACAGGTAAGTAAGGCACCTGCCGCAGCAATGCTGAAACCAGCGGAAGACGAAGGGATACAAAAAGAAGTAACCTGCGAAGGCAGGGAAGACATCAACACCTAACCAGCACGGGAAAAACCTGCGGAACGTGACACAGCCGCGTTAGAAGCAAAAGTATTCTCATCAGGGAAAACCAAAGGAGAAGGGATAAAACCCCCACGAGGCGGGGCTGCCGAATGATCTGAGACTGAAGCAGAAACCCCCAAAACCAGGGGAAGAGAAACTGACAAACCCGGGGATAGAGAAGGGTTAGAAGCCATCCTTTTAAGGGAAAGAAAATAAATTGAATCTTTACCACCTTGAAAATCTAGATACTTATCGTTAGAGAATTCAGGGAAATTCTTAAGAACATGGTCTTGAATATTACTGAAACCCAAAAGAAAACACTGCCTAACCAAGGACTTATAACCCTGTGGAATGCCTAAGAGATCACCATTATAGTCAGCTAAATCTAATTGAGCAACGCTCGAGGAACCCTCAAAGGGCAAAGGTTATGAAATACTTTCAGACAGATAGGGAACCTTTGAAGAGGAGGGGGCATTCAGAGTATCTACTGCTGACGGAACAGAGTCGAAACTCCCAGAAGGAGGAAGGACAGAATTTACCTTCGGAGCAGTATTGCCCGGGAACAAACAGATCTCTGGATCCAATGGGGATCCTAACCTAGCAAGACTAAATAAAGGATCTGAAGGCAACTGCCCTTGGAACTGTGCCTCGCCTAGCTGATCCCTATCACTCTTAGATGTCTGCGTCATTCCTATTTCTGATTTCATTTTCAGACTTACATTTTCAGAGGAATAAGGGAATTCTGCTGTGGACACTGCCTGCTCCTCGCCAGGGGGGATGGTAGTTCCTACCATTTCGGTTTTTGGATCTCCATGACCCCCGGCACCCATCAGGGCTGGTTCTGGAACAGGCAGGGGAGCTGGAAGAGAGTGGTTAGTAAATTGTTCCCTATTGTTAACTTTCATCTCGTCCTGCAACTTAGACATCAGTGAGGTAATTAACCCAGACATACTCGATGTCAACCTATCTTCTAACTTCTTATAAAGTACTGACTCCTTGGGTTTAGTCACTGCAACTACCCTACCTTTACTCTTTGAAGCAAGAGCTTTCCTATGTTTAATATATGCCTGCATCTGATCTGTAGACCAGTCCTTACACTCGTCACATCTACAACCTAAATTGCATTGAATTTTCCTACACGAAATACACAAGGAATGTCGATCGTATTTGAGTGCATCCTCCGTTTGCAGGCGGTACAGGAGCGATGAGTTGCTGCATCTTCGCTGGGATGGTCTGGAGGAGTCTTAGTTGGGGGAGGATCCTTTGCAGTTGAGTCCATTATCATCAAACAAGCAAAGGACGTCAACAATCTTATCCAACGTAGTAGGGGGTCGGGTTGTGACCAAAGATTCGCACGCTGCAAGAAATGTCTTGACAGGTGGGCGATTGACGGGAGAAGTCACTGTTAGCCGGCGGCAGCACCACCAACCACAGACAGGTGACTCGGTAACAATGTTTACCTGCAGCGTTGGCAGCGCTGGCAGTTAAAATTTTACCAGGGCTAATTCAGGTGTTCAGGTGGTGTATTGCAGTGTGAGTGTTTACATCCAGTCAGGCGGGCCTACCCACCTACCAGACTTTAATGGCCATATTCCAGCCTACGCTAAAAGTAATTCCTTATGTAGAGGACTGAGGGTTTGTATATCATGTAGGAAGAAACTGAGGATTTATATTTGTCATTTCAGCGAGCAAACACGACAGACTCCTTACCCTGGCTATTCTCCTACAGCCTGCTTTCTCTGCCGCTTAGTTATCGAGGTTCTGGTGCATTGTGGGTGTAGTAGCTGATGGCCATCATTCTGTCTTAAGATGAAGTCGAGACTTTGTTGTTCAGGATGAGACAACATCACTTTCCCCAGAAAATCCCTTGCCTTCTGAAAACAAAATTGCATGTTAGCCTAAAACTGATGACAAAACTTTGCAAGTTGCAAGTGATGATACCATATATACATAATTAGTCTGTATATTCTTTTCCCCCTAGAAACTGTAACTGTACATTTGTAATAAATACATTTTAATATTACAGTATCTGTAAATAAAAACCCATGACCTGAGGTCATGGCATTAGGAGGGTCCTACGTGACCAATGCAGATCTAGATTACGCTATGCGCTGTCTGCAGTAGCCTGGTTTAAATCTGTACATTGTCATCATTTTGCATTAATGATAACTTTGCACAACAACTTCCATGGGAAGCGGTTGACCTGTTAACCTACGCCGGAAACTTGTAACTTCCGAGCCGGCGGACTACGTATGTTTTTATATGAATCGCTGAGATAGCTAATGTTCCGCTATCGACGTGATGCTTTAGAATGGCAGTTCCGTGCCAGCATTCAAACATATCGGTCTCCCGACCGAACTGCATCTCTTAGTATGGAGTTACAGAATAAAGTTGTTATATCTTTTCAACTTATCTGTTTGAATCCTCTCCTTTAGTTTAAGAAGAACCACTCTACTAAGATATCACATAGGAGATGAAAGGAACCAGAAATACTTACGAATGACAGTCGTAAGGAGAAACAAAAAGTCTTTCGCAAAAGCGAAGAGACTTAGACTGGTGGCAGCTTCAGACGAAGAATAAGATTAACAAGACCCATATCAGCCGACTGAAGATCTACAAGAACCAACTTCCACCTTCGAAATCAAAACTAAACAGAGGAAAAATGTAGCACTCGTAAAACTTTCTAGCGCACTCGACCGCGGTTTTTGTTTTAAGCGCTATAAGTTCTGTATATCGAGTCAAAGCATCTATGATTACTAGGAGGTGCTTATTTCCTCTGTCTGACTCGTAAAATCCTGTTAATAAATCTAAATGTACTCTTTCAAAGGGTTGATTTGGCACGGGGTAAGCCCCTAGGCTGACAGGTGTCTTCGTGTGCCCTTTGTATTCTTGACAAGTGCGACAATTTGCTATGTGCTTTTTTATATCTGTAAGCATCGTATGCCAATAAAATAAGGATTTGGCTTTCTGTGACATTAAGGAATAGCCCGGGTGTCCATGCAGTGGATTTTCATGCAACCATTTTAAGACAGTGGGTATGAGTGAGATAGGTACCACCACCTGGTTGTTATTCAACTGTGGTGTGTTGCGGGTTTTCCTCGTCACGGATCTACACAGGATATTATCTTTGATGATATAATTCTGCTGCTTATACTTTATGTATTCCTTTTCCTTTGGATTTCCGTTTAACGCAATGATGATTTTTTCTATTTGTGGATCTTTTCTTTGTTCTGTCTGTAATAGTTCAGCACTCCAGCCCAGATCTTCCTGTTCAGATATAGTTTTAACAATGGGCGTGGAGGTTGAGATATCTATTAATTCAGCTAATGGCTCGGTACAAGATGAAGAGGGGTTGCTTTCCCAGGTAAATACCCGATCCTCGCGCCAAAGTCCTGGATGATCATGTGCCACCGAGTTCGCTTAGGGTTGTGACTAAAGCCTTTAAAGAAGTCGGTTAGGGGCTTATGATCAGTGAGAACCTTGACGGGATAACCGTATATTATGAATTTAAAATGCACGAGTGAATTAACAATAGCGAGCCCTTCCTTGTCTATTACTGCATATTTACTTTCGGAAGGTCTCAGTTTACGTGAATAAAAAGCTATAGGGAAAAACTGTTTATCATATTGTTGAAGCAATACCCCACCTACTCCTAGGTCTGAGGCGTCTGTTGCTATGAAGAATTCCTTACCGAAGTCAGGAAATTTCAAGATAGGAGAACTACACAGTTCATCTTTCAATTTATCGAACGCCTGTTGATGAATTTCAGACCATATGAAATCTACGCCCTTTTTTATAAGATCGGTTAGGGGAGCGGCTATGATGGAGTAGTTTCTAATAAACCTCCTATAGTATCCGCTACATCCTAAAAATTGCTGTATTCCCTTGACGTTAGTAGGTATCGGAAAGTTACGGATAGCCGATACCTTATCATGGACTACTTTAAGACCTTCACTAGAAACCGTGAAACCTAAATAGACTAGTTCTGTTTTAAAAAATTCACACTTACTTATCTTTACCCTTAAATTATGCTGCCTTAGTCTTTGTAGCACTAACTCTAATTTACGTAAATGTTCTTCTAATGTATTGGAAAAGATTACTAGGTCGTCCATGTAGGCATGTAGGATATCTCCTAACAAGTCTCCAAACACAATGTTTATCATACGAGTAAAAGTTATGGGAGCACAACGTAAACCAAAAGGCATACGCAAAAATTCATAATGTCCCCTGGCTGTGCTGAAGGCAGTGTATGGGATACTCTCTTGTTCCAACGGAATCTGATGAAATCCTTTTAGTAGGTCCAAGCAGGTGAAATATTTGTTCTGACCTAGTAGAGATAGGATATCATCAGTACATGGTACTGGGAATCGGTCAGGGATTGTTTCTTCATTTAAACGACGAAAATCGACGCATATCCGCCAAGTTCGATCTTTTTTCGGTACTACTATTAACGGAAAAATTATAAGGGCTGTTTGATTTCCTAATGACTCCTTCTTTTAGGCATTTTTACCTACTTCCTCTGTTATCTCATTCTGAAATTTCATAGGAAGTCGGTACAAAGGTACATAGATTACTTTCTGTTTGTCCTTGAGCCTTATTTGATGCTCGATGACATCCGTTTTTCCTAAGGTTCCATCCGTAGTGGAAAAAACATCATGATATTTAGTTAAAAAAGATTCACCAAAAATTTCTGCTGAATTTCTTCTTCTTGAATATCCTTATTGATTTTGTTCTTTATAGATTGCAAAAAGGGATTCATCTGCAACTGATTGAGCGTGATTTATCTCAGCATCGGTAAAGAATGCGATGTTTATAAACTTCTGCATCCAAGATATGTTGATTTTTGTGGATTACTAAAGTGGTATTCAAATGATTACAGACTTCGATGTGACATTGTTGTTGTGAGCCGATTGTATAAATGGCTTGTGTGACGGATAATCCGTGTGTTTTCAGAGTTTCGGAAAGGATTAACGTTTCAGATCCTGGCAAGGTTCTCTTTACACGCACTAATATGTTCGAAGTTACGTTAGGCTCGAGAGTTTGCGTGCAAGCTGATATTACGGTGAGCGAGAGTTCTGTTGGGTTGCCTGTATTATTTCTTGTTCATGAGACAGGTGATTGGTTCTGTAATGTAAGTGACAACTCTGTCTGTCTCTTTATTATCTAAAACTGATTTTAGGGTATTAGAAGACTTATAGAATTTCCCTTTGATATACACGCCGTGTTTTGCAGGTGCTAAGATAATATTTTGAGTGCCCATAGACGGGTATCCGATAATTACTGTGGGATACATATTAATGTTTTGTACAACGATAAAGGTATCAGCAAACGTGCGCTTACCGACCTTGTACTGTACATGAGTTACTCCTACAACATTTAATTCATTATTCCCTAGGCCTGAGAGCCTTATTCCGGACTTCTCTATAGGGAAATTTGAAAAGAGTAAATGATGAGTCCTTAAATCCATGATATTACGTGGACTACCAGAATCAAAGAACAAAGTGAATGACTTATGGTCCAAATTTACTGCATGTAAGGTTGGTCGCAACTCGTTTTGACTAATAATTGCATGAATTTGTTGCAAATCTACGGGAACCTGCACAGATTTTTTGGATTCGGCCGTGTGTTTCATAGGAAAATCAATTGCCTCACAATGATCTGATAAATGATTAAACTGATTATTTGATACAAAAGATGTTGATATTGATGACCCAACATCGCCCTCTCCCTTGGAGTGAACTACGTGGTATTTGTTTTGTTTATCACCCCTTGAAAATTCGCTTGCCCTTGCAAGTTCTGGCTAGACGGCCCAGGAACAGAGGTACCTGAAGCACGATTTGTTGTTTCTGCTGTTGTGTAGCATTTACGTTCGCTTGTTTTCTTTTTATAGTACTGAGGACCCTTCTTTTTATTTGCACTGGCAACTGGTTGCCGTGTTTGTAGCATTCTGCTGTTGATTCCTCGAGTAGCAACGGTTATATGAATGAGTGGAACTATTATGTATTGAACAAAAACGCGTCCGACAGTCTGAAATCATGTGACCTGGTCGTTTACAGTTATAACAAACCATCCCTGCAACTTGATTATTATTATGTACCACGTTTACTTGTTGTGGCTTGTTCTCATTTTTTGCAAAAACTTGAATGAGCGAAGGATCTAGGTCGGTACATTTAGACATGTGTTTTTTGATTTGTTTATACACATCTAATTCCGTACTGTTGGGCTGCAATTTTTTGTCAAAACACCGCACTAACGCTTCAGGCAACATTGCAGTGATACTCGTAAGGTAGATCAAATGGATAAAATCTTTCACGTTGATTTTGGCACTCGTAACCCACCCGGAGTTACTTAAACTAACTTGATATTCATTTAGCCGGTCGGCAATTAGCGCCGCCCGCTCGACAACATTAAGCTGAGTCATGGAGGCTTGGTTAAGGATATTTCTCAATGCCAATACTACATCTAAAGCCTCTTCACCCCCGTACACGGCACGTAATCTGATTTTGAACTCGTCCCATGTAAGCGCCTCTTGGAAAGAAACCCCCCTTAGATAAGCACTTGCGTCTCCTTTAGCAAAGTCTATGAAGCTTTTGGCCTCCTGTAATTGTACTGCTGGGTCTGTGATGCTTTTTGCATTTAAATGAGCGTCTACAGATGAGATCCATGCCTCAACATTTTGAGGCAGGAACCCATTGACTCGACCTTGAAAAGGGACAATTGCTGACCTCGCGCTCACGAGAGTCACCACATTGGGGTTGCCAGTCGGAGGAGTTGCCATTTCCACTTTCACTTTTTTTCTTATCACTTCTATTCCTCTCGATCCTATCAAAATATCTATAAGAGTACACTCGACCACTACGTAAACGCATATGCAATGTACTGTATAAATGTGTAATAATAATAGGAAAATCCCCCAAAAGATATAAAAATACAGATAATTTGATAAAATATTATACGGAGAATTCCTGCAAGAAACGATTAGCAACAACGAGAAGAGAAAAAAAAAAAATAATCTGCGGGCGAGAACTCGTAGTTGAAGATTGATTCTGTAATGAAGGAAGATTAAGATGGCGAACAACTCACCCCCAGAATACTGGACGATCGACTCCTGATGAACAACACTTCACTGAGGAAAGAACCTGAATAGATAAAATGGTACTTAGCTCCAGATTATATGGTGAAGGATTGTTGACATGGGATGACGTCTCAGTTCCTGTCTAAGTCTCGCGTTGGAAGTCGTGATGACGTCACGGTCCTCTCTCGGTGCACGATGCATGAAGAAGTCCAAGATTGATGACGTCACAGCCTCCGTCCTTGCATTACTTCCTCTTGCTCTACTCTCTGCGTCCTTGCTCGTGATCGCGTGATGTTTCCTTTGTTTGTTTCTTCTTTCTGTTGATGTTCGATGCTGCTCTCGTCCGGTGTAGATTCTCGAAGATAAGTGACAACAGTCACTCAAACGTCGGTGTTGATGCTTGTATTCTTCTCGATGAAGGACATATCTTCGTCTTCATAAAATGTTGCGTTGATTGAAGATCCCGTTTCCTCTGTTTAGTTTTGATGTTGAAAGTGGAAGTTGGTTCTTGTAGACCTTCGGTCGGCTGATATGGGTCTTGTTAATTTTATTCTTCATCCCACCGCTGCCACCAGTCTAAGTCTCTTCGCTTTTGCGAAAGACTTTTTTTGTTCTCCTTACGACTGTCATTCGTAAGTATTTCTGGTTCCTCCCATCTCCTTGTGATATCTTAGTAGAGTGGTTCTTCTTAACTAAAGGAGAGGATTCAAACAGATAAGTTGAACAGATATAACAACTTTATTCTGTAACTCCATACTAAGAGGTGCAGATCGGTCAGGAGACCGATATGTTTGAAGGCTGACACGGAACTGCCATTCTAAAGCATCACGTCGATAGCGGAACATTAGCTATCTCAGCGGTTCATATAAAAACATACGTAGTCCGCCGGCTCGGAAGTTACAAGTTTCCGGCGTAGGTTAACAGGTCAACCGCTTCCCATGGAAGTTGTTGTGCAAAGTTATCATTAATATAAAATGTTGACAACGCACAGAGCTAAACCAGGCTACTGCAGACAGCGCATAGCGTAATCTAGATCTGCTTTGGTCACGTAGGACCCTCCTAATGCCATGACCTCAGGTCATGGGTTTTTATTTACAGATACTGTAATCTGAAATAATGTATATATTACATATATAAGCTGTTATTGTAGTATACTTCTTAAATTTATCAATTCATATTAATATTCCAAGGCTTTATTATTTATTTATGTATATTTTCTGTATTTCCAATACAGGTATGGAGGAGAAGCTGATCCTTTAAGAGGAAGAGCCTTGTGTTATGCATTTGCTATTTTCACGTTATTAAATATGAATAAACTACTTTTAATTTTCCAAGTGTTTAAATTAACTTCCATTCAATAGCATTGGATTTACAGTTTTCAGCATACTTTGTTTATACTGAAAGATTATTTCCCGAGGATAATCTCTCTACCTAGTTCCTCATGAATGCTCTCTGGCGTGTACGCGCACGTGCTCAACCACGAGAGACGTCTGTGCAAGTGCCGCCTTCTAACAGACCCCGCATTTGTTTGGCTTCTCCCTGGTGTACATCCGCATGTGTTTAGTGATTTTCAAGTGCTTGCCACATAGCTTACTGCTGAATTACCTCACTCCAAGACGCCAATGGAAACATAGAGGGATTTGATGCTCATTTCGCTTCTTTATCTAACTTTCTTCTGTCTGGCTTCTTTTCTTTTGATTCATACAGAATCGTTCCCTATTCGTCTTCCTTAGTCTACGCTGATTATTGGAAGCATCATTTCCTTCATTTAACTTATTTTCAGCTTGAAATAAGGTAAAAATCCACCTTCAAATATGTCAATTGAAATAGCAGGTTTACGCTCATTATGCTTTATTCAGTTAACCTTAAAACGGGCCATTTTCAGCTTTTAATTACTATAGAATTGTTCCTTAATAATTTATGTAGATTCTAGTAGCGTAAGTTCTTTCATGTAGTAAGGGTTTTTAACTTTGAAATACAGAAACTGTCATCAAAACGAGAGAGAGAGAGAATATATTCCTGACCCAATACACAAATGAGTTTCAGGTGTACGACAATTTTAGCTTTATACATAAATTTAGACACATTCAACTGTCCTGTCACAGGCCAAACGTCTTAATTCTAATGTTCCTGTTAATATCAACGAAACTAGTTGAAGGTCAAGTATGCCAGAGCCTGAGGGAAGACTACAGGAAGTCCAGGAACCAGCAGGCGACGGGAGAAACAGTACAGTGTCCATCATGCAAGTTTAATGACAGGTAGTAAGTAACAGTTTTGTTGCCACAGAACCTCCATGCATATGTCAGTTATTATGTAGTCATCTTAAAAGGACTTTAGTCTTGAATTGTGCAAAGTATGTTGAAACCCATCAGAAAAAACTTCTCTACAATAATTGCCTACTTTGGTTAGGCCCTCCATTCCATCCAAATTAACAAGAGGGCCGTAATATGGCTTTGTAATAGGTACCTTATTCCAACGCTTGACCTTCCACACATCTTTGTTCACGAAGACCAACTAGACCGGTGACACTAGTGGTTAAATGAAGGTTAGGACAGTGAAACTAAAGCTCAACATTTAGTTATTCCATAAATTAGCATATCAATATCCACTAACGATTATATTTACCACCTATAATGTTCATTCATTACTGAAATTCTGAAACAAAGTGACAAGGGTTGCCTTTATCACTGTATGGCAAGGGATAATAAGTAGCTTTAAATGTTATAAGTGTAATAACCCCAAGAATTTAAAATCTCTAACATGATGCTGCTTAAGTTTCATCTAGAGATCCGGATCAGGTCTCCAGAGGTCTAAATTATTTGTGGCTTATTACTGCAAATCAAGTCTGCTGTCAATATGCCTTCAGTCATACCTTCAACTATTTGGGATAATAGTAGGTACTTGAACTAGGCGTTGGTAACTTCCTCCTCAACCTGTGTCATGATAATAGTTTAGATATTTTTCCCTATACTTCATTATGCAGAAACCAAGCATCAAGATAAACTCAAGTCTTCAAGAGATCATCAAGTAAAAGAAGTCTGTCTCTGATGAATTGAGCGTAGTACAGAGACTGCGTGGTAAGTTGCCAGACTTCTGGGCTTTTTCGAATGAAGGAAGAAACATAACCCCACACAAAATCAAGTTGGGATGAATCTGAGAGTTAAAAGACAGTAAGGCAAATATAAGCAGAGGGTTTGTCTTATTGCCAGGGACCTCCCCTTGCTAGAGAAAGGGGCAGTTGCTTCTATACTCTATAAAGGTAAATAGAATGGTTGCACCATTGCAGAGAAGCCAGTCACTCCCTCATTCATTCTCCCATCTCCACAACTGCACATCTAAGAAGCCGGGTAAGCTACACAATTTGTTGAGCAGCAACCACAGGTTCCAAAGGAGTAGTTAGCACAGTCATTTCTTTTAGAGGTTAACTGCTAGCTACAGAAACAGTTAGGATTGCAGTTTGACTTAAGAGGTAGCTACCTAGTAAGGTAGTCAAGTTTTAAACTTCTCCCTCATAGCAGGATGTGTTTGTTGGTTTTGTAATATTCAGTTTTTATTTAGACTTTTTAAATTTATTCGATTCATCATAGAAAATAATCCTGCAAAGTGAATAGAGTATAGTCATCTACACAGTTCGCCAAAGGGCAGCTGTTATGTGAATGAAGATGGTGCATTGGGACCACAAGGAAAGACGCACTTCAATTGGGAAGGGGTGCACTGGGACCAGATACTCGGTGCATGCAGACCACATCATGGTGCATTCATTCACTTGTGGCAGTGTAGAATATTATTCTGATATTACTTAAGTTTTAATAGGATCAAATGAAAAATTTTATTTGTGTATAAAGAATTTTTATTATCTATCAATATTTTCAAAGTTTATACAATGAAATAAAATAAAAAAAGAGGTTTAATCTAATCAAAATAACACATTACTTTCGTCATTTACATAACTAGTCTAGTCTAAACACTTCAGACTTGTTAACCTAAAACAAAATATTACACAATCCAATGTAGTATTTAATGAGCTGATACACGGCATTAGAATTTACTTACAAATGCTGTAGCACATTCTTTGTAGAAGATTAAAACCAAGAACATATAAAAAATAATAAAATAAAACTGCACCTAAATTTCATTGAAGTTTAATGAAGATATCAATCCTTTCTATTGCCACTATTTCATGTTATATACAAGTGCATATATGCACAATGCTGAATAACAAAAGGAAGAAAACTTCATGTCAGTCAAAGACAATACTAATTCTTTATTTTGGAAATCATACAAAAAATACACAGGAACAAGAAATGTGGAGAAGGCAAAGGAAAATTTCTTAACCTAACACTGTACAGTGTTCACCGAGAACAATTGTAAGAAAAAAGACTAAAAGTCATTTATTTTACTTTTGCATAAAGGTTACACAATCATTTTGCATCAAATTCATTCTGGCCAAAATACTTTGGCTCTGCCTTGACTTCTAATAAAGACTGCAAATGAAGAGCCTTCATCTGCATTTTCAGTGTGAGACATCTCCAGATTCTCCTTCTCTTCTTTGAGTAACAGCAATGATGATGGTCATGAATTGGATCATAAAAATATAAATATGGTTTTTCTTTTTATCGTCCCTTAGGTTGCTGTTGCCTTTTTTTCTATAGATTTTGCAGACAAGTTCACAATAATTATTTCAACAACAAGTGCAACTTACTTTGGGGTGCAAAACATTAACAAATCTGTCAGTGCAACTGAACATCCTCTCTGATGAGTGACTTTGCTTGTGCATTTTGACACCTGAAAAACAGTCTGGCATTCAGAACCAATGTCTGTGATTTGCAAAATACAAGAAAAAAGTACAACATGCAGTTTAAAACAACTATCTATCCTCCGTGAGTGCTCACTTATGTTATGAATCTACAAGAGAAAAACTGTTTCAACATCGTGTGGAAGAATGACATCTTTCTTTTGAATTAACACATTCATTTTAAGATGAACCTAATGAAAAAAGCTAATGAAAAAAAAAGAACTCTTGGAAACCAAGTGCAGATACAGGATATGACTTCTTTCTAGCATAAGTTTTCACACACCTTTTGAGACAGTTTCATTCAAAACAGACGCAGGAGTCAAGTTAAATAAAATCATGTAATAAAAACTGCTTGGACAGAGATCAAGTAAACGGTATCTGTCTAGTGTGAATTCTCGTGTCTTTTGAGAGGACTTGGTTGAGAAAAACTTCTTTGACATATAGAGCAACTATATAGTTTCTCTCTGGCTTACTATGTTATTCGTAATTTTCAATTTATATCGGGTGCAATGGGCCCCAGCCTGGGGTCTATGGTTGCACCTCTATCCACTTAGCCTTATAATTAGCCTTATATCCAAGGGCTCGTTTCAAGGTGTTTACCATTGCTTTGAGGGCAGAAATCTGCACCTCATTTATACTGGGCAACTTCGTATACCCTGAAGATATTTTCTCAGATTTTTCTGGATAAGTCCTGTTGCTCCTACCACCAAAGGTATTTTTTTTTTCTATTTCCTTCAGTTCCCATGTGCTTTTCAGGTCATTCTTCAGGTCTTGGTATTTTGCTATTTCTGGGATTGACCTGTGTCGCCCAGTGAAATGTCCCTATAGCACTCATTTCTAGGTATAAATAAATGCTAAATATACCAGAGAAAAAAGCCATATGGAATGCTGGGGTTACTACCCCCAGCTCACTCACCCTCATAGGGCTTCGGCATAGCACAGGGGCGAGTGGAAGCCACTGCCACAGATACTCTGCCAATTAGCCCTCTCCTCTCTCAAAATCCCTTGCCAGAGAGGTGCCGTTACACGGCCACCTTCCGCTCGTCACTACTACTTCTGCCAAGAATTTTAATTCCTTCTTAACACTCGTTAACGTTGACAAGTTTGTTTTTTGCTAACAATAATTGTGAATTTTCGATGTTATCATGTCTTCAGACCTGCAAGAAGCGTCTTCTTCTAAGTTGAGTATTAAGTTTGTGGACTTCGAATGCGATTGTGCAACTATGCATCAAATATGGTGTTGTTTATAACGAAGCGTTGCTTGGGAGCGAGCGTTTCCTTTCTCGAGTCGGCCATTTAACCCTTTAACGCCCATTGGACGTATTAAACGTTGATATAAATTGTCTGTTGGGTGCCGATTGGACGTATGGTAGGTCGATATAAAAGTTTTTTTAAAAATTTGCGGAAAAATAGTTATAGGCCTACTAAGTGAAAACTTTTGAATCACACGCCTTGGGGGATGCTGGGAGCTCACGGATCAAGGCATTGTTTTGTTTACAATCGTTACGCAGGTGCGCAAGTGCGAATTTCTTTCTTATTGCACTAAAAAGTATCAGCGACACATCTCAAAAATTATTTCGTCACTTTGACATAATTTTTGCACATTTTAAATTAGCCGTTACATGAAGTATTATATATGAAAATGTGCGCAATTTTATGTAGAATACAATAAGAAACAACTCATGGTTGTAGCTTTTATCAGTTTTGAAATATTTTCATATAAATAATGATAAGTGCCAAAATTTCAACCTTCGGTCAACTTTGACTCTACCAAAATGGTCGAAAAATGCAATTTAAGCTAAAACTCTTATATTCATGTAATATTCAATCATTTACCTTCATTTTGCAACAAATTGGAAGTCTCTAGCACAATATTTCGATTTATGGTGAATTTGTGGAAAAACTTTTTCTTTATGTCCGCGCGGTAACTTTTCCGAAAAAATCATACATTTTTTTGTCCGATTGTCGTAATGTTTGCACCATTTTAAATTAGCCGTTACATAAAGTTTTATATATGGAAATGTGCGCAATTTCATGTAGACTACAACTAAAAAAACCCATGGTTGTAGCTTTCATCAGTTTTGAAATATTTTCATATAAATAACGATAAGCGCCAAAATATCAACCTTTGGTCAACTTTGACTCGACCGAAATGGTCAAAAAACGCAATTGTAGGCTAAAACTCTTATATTCTAGTAATATTCAATCATTTACCTTTATTTTGCAACAAATAGGAAGTGTCTAGCACAATATTTTGATTTATGGTGAATTTAAGAAAAAAAAAAATTTTTCCTTACGTCCGCGCGGTAACTTCCGAAAAAATCTGAACATTTTTCGTCTGATTGTCGTAATGTTTGCTTCATTTTAAATTAGCTGTTACATAAAGTTTTATATATAAAAATGTGCGCAATTTCCTGTAAAATACAACAAAAAACTACCCATGGTTGTAGCTTTTATTAGTTTTGAAATACTTTCATATAAATAACGATAAGGGCCAAAATTTCAACCTTCGGTCAACTTTGACTCGACGGAAATGGGCGAAAAACGCAATTGCAAGCTAAAACTATTACATTCTGGTAATATTCAATCATTTACCTTTATTTTTCAACAAATTGGAAGTCTCTAACACAATATTTCAATTTATGGTGAATTTATGAAATAAACTTTTTTCTTACATCCGCGCGGTAACTCTTCCGAAAAAATCAGAAATTTTTTTGTCCAATTGTCGTAATGTTTGCACCATTTTAAATTAGCCGTTACATAAAGTTTTACATATGAAAATGTGCGCAATTTCATTTAGAATACAACAAAAAACAACCTATGGTTGTAGCTTTTATCAGTTTTGAAATATTTTCATATAATTAACGATAAATAGAAAAAATTTGTGCTTTGGTCAACTTTAACTCGACCGAAATGGTCGAAAACTGCAATTGTAAGCTACAACACTTACAGTCTAGTAATATTCAATCAATTACCTTCATTTTACAACAAACGGGAAGTCTCTAGCACAATATTTCGATTTGTAGTGAATTTTTGAAAACTGCTTTTTTTTACGTCCGCGCATTACGAATTCATGCATCATTTTGTGATAATATTTTCTCTGTGTTGCCTTGATCGTTTTAAAATGTGTTATATACCAAAATGATTGCAATTTAGTGTACAATACAACAAAAAAGAAAATAACTCATTAGCTTTAACCGTTTTGCTCACAGCACGATTTGAATACAATGATATATGAAATTTTTTTTTTGCGCTATCATATATCCCATTATTTATATATGACAGATATTTTTTTCATTTCTGATGGTTGCATACTAAACTTCAGGCAATGACAAAAAACGGAGCCAGAAATGAACTCTTAATCTTGAAAACTAAGCGTGCTGTGATTTTTTTGAAAAAAAAAAAATTTTCCGCTTCGGCGCTCACTCCCAGACCCCGCCGGCATACGGGAGACGATTTTTATTATACCCCTTCACCGTTAAAGGGTTAAATGCATTGTTGACCGTGTACTTAGTCTTCTCAACTTTTTATTGCAGTATATAAATTTTGTTACCCTTTGCTCATCACAGTATATGTTACTGTTGTCGTGAAATTTTACCATTTTGCTCCTGATGGGTTTCAATAGGTTGGTGTATCACGGTTTGTACCTTTACATTTATTAGCCTATTAGGGGGTTTCCCTCGTTTATCATCAGTCCTTCAGGAGTGATTTGGTTCCCTTACGACAGTGTGATGATAAATTTCATTCCTACAACATGTGTGAGTATTGTGTTTGAGGCGACCTAGGGTAGCCTAGCGGTACGCCATTTTTTGTTTTGGGATGTATTGAAATCCTCATTCATTCGCGGTGCTCATGCATGTGGTGTAGGTGATTTTATTTATTTTATTATATTATAATATTATATCGCTAATTGTATTTTGATGAGGTTTGGAAGTCCTACACGAATATTTACCTATCCTTGAGCGTCATTTTTACTTATCCTAGCCTACCCGACCAGACCTAGGCTAGGTTTTGGAAGGTGGGCTAGGCGGTTGAGAGTACTTCTCGCTACCCTAGTTAGTACTAGTCCTGGCTAACCTGACCAGACTAACATTTTAGTTTTGGAGGGTGATCCTTTACTAGAGAGTTCCTCTCTTGTTATGTAATGCAGGTGCTAGGCCTATCTTACCTGACCAGGTCGATATATTTGATTTTGGAGGGTTAGGTTAGGCTTTAGAGAGTCCTCTTTCGTGGCGAACTAGTAGGCGCCATCCTAGGCTACCTGACCAGATCGGGATATCCGATTTTGGAGGGTTAGGCTAGGATCGGAGATGGGCTTGCCTTTATTCGTCCGTACTTCCAATAATTCCTCATCAATACTTTTTGTTAAGTATAGCCTTGGCTATTACCTCCTTTAGGGTGTCAGTTGGCCTGCCATCTTCTGCCTCCTTTAGTTGTAGGCTATTCACGGCTTCTCGGAGGGTGGTAATCACCTGACCGGTCGCTGTTGCCAGGCGATTACTAGTTTACCTTTCTCCTCCGGGCTCTTCCTTCCGTTCCGGACTTGGTCGGGCGGTGCTTCGTTAGCTCGCTGTCCTAGTAACCCTACCGGGGAACAGCAGCTAGAGCGTTGAGCACTGTTCCAGGGGATTAGTCGGAGGAGGTTAAGGATTAGAAGATTATGTAGTCTCTGTTGGTACTCTCCGGGCCTGTGTTATTTGGGCGAGGTGTGGTCTACCATCACACTCGCCAGGATGTTATACGCCGGAGTTCTTAGCACCGCTGTTCCCGCCGCTCTGTTTTCTGTATTCTCTGGTGTTATCGCTGCTTCCCCACTCCGGTGGGGGTGGATCTTGGCTTAGAGAATGCATTTCCAATTGACTTGGAATTGCTACTCTACTACTCCGGTGCATTCAGACTCAGGCTAAGGTTTTACCTTGTTTCCCTGTTCTGCTCGTATCAGGCCAACTCCACCGATCGTAGCAAGATTATGGATTCCGGAGCAGGCAGAGACATTCAGAGCATTAATGTTAAGTAAAAATCTTATTTAAGAGTTGATATTCCTTTAGCTAGTTTGGTAGAACTAATCTAAATGTACATATACCGCTGGAACTATTTTGACGATACTCATGTATCAATTCCAACTTACAAATGGTACGCTGTCTTGGGTTGGGATGTGCAGCTGTTCTCCAGCAATCATGTGGGCATAAGGTCTGCCAATCTCATGCCAGCTGTATGGTGCAGGTTGACGACATCCTGATGGCTGTGAAGTGTGTTACACTTTAGTGGAAAACGTGACTAATGAGTTGGTAGGCACCATCCGCACCTCAGTAATGTTTTGATTTTTGGTCATAGTTCCGCCATTGGAGGATCTGATTTTGTCTTCTCTTACAGACCCCTCTGGCGCTCAAGGCCTCCTCACTGGCGAACCTTAAGGTCTGGGTGGGCGGTTATGGGAGGAACGTTGCCGCTGGACGCCCCTACATGCTGTCGGAGATGTGTTCTCTCCTGTATCCTAATGCAAGGTCCTCAGCAGCAGTAGCTAAGGAAGTGGCAGCCCCTTTCATTGAAAGGATCCGTTTAGAGACCCAGATCCCCACGGAAGACCAAGAGGGCTTGTGTGGGGAGGTGACGGAGGAAGTAGCAGCCATCAGTCTGCATCGCGAGCCGATGACCATCGACTCTCAGGAAGAAGGTAGAGAAGTAAGTAAGGCAGGTGGTATTAATTTTAAAACTATGGCTTGTAGTCCATCCACTTCTTCTTCCTCTTCCTTTCAGGGCTTTTCAAAGTCCAGAATCCTTGGGGATAGGTCTGGTTCTGTGATCCCCAAGGTGAAAATTCTGAAAAAGAAGTCCCTGCCGAAGGCTGCCAGACCAGCTAATCCTTCTCCGGCAGACTCCGCCATGTCATCTTTGGCCCCCAAGCCTTTGACTTCCTCGGCAAAATCTACTCCCCCACCTAAGGGGTCGAGAGCTAAGGGTTCTAAAACCAGACCGGCAGAGTCCGGCTTCGACCCTGACGCCTTTGCTAATCTTCTCATGGTGGCGCAGAGACTTCAGACTCAGGAGAGCTTGCTGGCCGGACTTATTCAGTCCAGGGGCACACAACAGTCCTTTATTGTGCCCGATCGCCATAACTAGCGCCCGCCATTCGAGGGACAACAACCCATGGCGGGGTTTTTTGGCGCTGGCAATGCTCCCTTTTTCAGATGGCATGCTTGACGGTTTTGAAGGCTGTGGAACCTTGTTCCCGTGGAATGATTACGAGTTCTTCCCTTCCCGGCGGACCTCCTCCAGTTTCCCGTTCCCAGGTCTACAGCCCGATTAGCCGAGGAAGCGTTTTGTCAGGGTAGACAAGGGGCTCCCAAACGGAGACCTGTGATTCTATCCTAGAGATGCAAGCACAGTTGGCAAATGGGTCCGCACACCCTTTCGGAATGGAGTTGCGTCCAACACTAAGTTGACACCACCCACAAGGGTTTGCCTACAATCCGTGTTTCGTGGGTTGGGGGATAACATCCCAACCCCTTGTAGCTCTAAGATCGTGGAATTAACTCTGCAGGCTGGAATAGAGGAGAAGCCAATGCCTCAGCTTTGAGAGACAGCCTACCTCTCTGCTCTTTCCCGGAGATTTGGAGTTCTGGTTGGGCGCTTTCGGACAAACGTTTTCCACAGTGGGTCAAAGTCGGATCCGGTAGTGTGCCTCCACACAGTTTAGTGGAACGTTTACCCAAATTCCGGAGTTCCATGGTAAAGGTCAGAGTTTGAGGCAAAGTTGTAGACTGAGTAGGTCGATCAAACTCGGTTTTACTACTTCAGAGTTGACGGCCTCTGTCTACGCCCTGAAGAAAACCTATATTCCTGGGTCCTAACCAAAGTCCGCTGCTGCAGACTTTCCAGTGAGGACTTGTATGATTTTGTGGTGGGTTATGGCAGAATTGCAGGAAGGCATGTCCTTTGCCTATGCTTGCCATTCCAATCAGACCATGAAGCCTAATAGCTTATTAACGGCATATCGATCGTGGGGATCCCAACCATTCTTTCCTGATGAACAGTGGTTAACCAGCGTACATCAAGTGATTGGGGCTAGGGCTACCCAGAACCTTCGTGCCCGCTGGGGCCATTGCCCTTCAAAAGGACGTCAGAGACCTCCGTGGAACCGCAAGCCAAGAGGTAGGAAGAGGGTCAGGAAGTATCAGCCTTTCCAGATCTCTCAGACACAGACGGTGGGTGATAAGCAGTTCCTAATCTCCCCAGCTTGGTCAACCTTCGACCTCTAAGGCAGCGACCACCCCAACAACAACTTGTCCTGCTACAGAGTCCAGCCAACTCAACAGTCCTTCGAGTTTCAGGCTACTATTTCGTGACGTTCCCCACCCTTATTCAAACACTTCATTTGATGCACAGGGGCGTTTTCAAACCTATAACAGGTACACAAGGGTAGCAGAGGCAACAGGAGGACTTTACTCCGGCACAGAGCTGGTTTCCAGAGCTCTCTCCAGAGGCAGAGAAGTAATGACCTCCACGCCCAATCAACTGAACCTCTCCAGATAGGCTGGAGACCTGTAGCCTCTCCCGGGACCATTGGACCTTCAGTCCGTGGGCCCAACAGTATTGTATCCAAAGGTCTTGGGTAGAGATGGATAGAAAAGGGCCTCCTTTCCACCAGTCAGTTTTCCCACCAAATGTTCCAATTGACCAGACCTTCTCTAGACTATGCCAAAGACCTTCTTCAAAAGAAGGTCAATAAAGAAAGTTCAGACACCTGAAATTTCAAGACGTTTGATCACCGTACCAAAGAATGGACACGGAAACAAAACGATGAGTGGATTCTGTGGACTTGTCCTCCCGTGCTCAACTCATACATTCAAAGCGACAAGTTAATTCTGCATGCTAAAACCGTCTCGCCAGGTGGCAGACCTTACTTCCCTTGACTTCCCCGTGGGGTCGTCACCACCTCTATCGATCCTTACAGACGCCTATTTATTTCACGTCCCGATAGCGAAAAACTTTTCTCCCTACCTAGGCTTAAAACTAGGAAGACAGGCTTACTCGTTTAGAGTCATGCTATTCGGGCTCAACATAGCGCACAGAATATTCACCAAACTAGGAGAGACGGTGGTTCAGGAACTAAGAGCTCAGGGAGTTATGCTAGTAGTTTACCTAGACGACTGGCTCATTTGGCACCCAACAACAAGGAATGTCACAGGGCAACAACCAAAGTAATAAAATTTGTTACGGACCGGATTGCTTATCAACCCACTCCTGTTCTTGTACATAGTTTATTAATTCATGTATTTTATATTCATTACCTGTGCTCTTTTCCTGGTGATGGTATGAACTTGGTCATATAATTTTATATGTTATTTACTCCTGGTATTTTGTATCCTTATCTGGGATCATTAAAACAATGATTGTAAGAAAAAAAAAATTTCCCTTTTATATAAAATTTTTTTGTTTTCTCTCTATTTACCAAGCTTGTATGCCCAATTCTCTGTTACTATTTCACTGGGTGACACAGGTCAATCCCAGAAAAGGGATTTTGACAAAGGAAAAATCTATTTCTGTGTGAGGACCTGTGTCGCCCAGTGAACCCATCCTTATCTTTCCTTTCCCCACCCTTTAGCTGGCCCAAGCTTGGGTGCGTAATTCATGAATGAAGATTCTTGGCAGAAGTAGTAGTGACGAGCGGAAGGTGGCCGTGTAACGGCACTTCTCTGGTGAGGGATTTTGAGAGAGGAGAGGGCTAATTGGCAGAGTATCTGTGGCAGTGGCTTCCACTCGCCCCTGTGCTATACCGAAGCCCTATGAGGGTGAGCGAGCTGGGAGTAGTGACCCCAGCATTCCATATGGCTTTTTTCTCTGGTATATTTAGCATTTATTTATACCTAGAAATGAGTGCTATAGGGGCATTTCACTGGGGGACACAGGTCCTCACCCAGAAATAGATTTTTCCTTTGTCAAAATCCCTTTTCATGCCTTGCAGCTCTATTGAGGCTAAAGTCACTGGGTACTATCACATCTATAATCTTTGCTGTTTATTCCTTGTTCCAGATCACAATGTCAGGTCTCATAGCACCTCCTTCTATATATCTTCCTGCAAAGTTCTTGGCCAGTTTTGTTATTGATGTTAGTGGCCTCAGGGTTTCATTATGATGTTGGGCAACCTTTTTGAGGTTTTCGTCCTCAGAGCTTTTTAAGTACTGCCCTATACTTACTATTGCTGCTCTGTAAGCCTGGTTGATCTCAGTCAGGCCTAATCCACCTTCTCTGCACTGGTGTCTGTATGTGACTTTATATAGGGTGAGATTCTTCCTGGATTTAATATCCAACCTGTCTAACTCACCTTGTGGCCAGTCTACAATACCAAAACCATATGTCACCAATGGTATTGCCAGCTGGTTTATGGCAGTGATCTTGTTCTTTGGTGTTAATTCTCTAAGTGGCTGATATATTCTTTCTTTATCTTTTCTCTCACTTTCTTGTGTTCCATACCACTGTTTTCTTCTATTCCCAAGTACTTATATGCAGACTCCTCTGCCAGGTCTTCAACAAATATGCCTTCCTCTTCCTTTATGCCTTCTGATGTTACTTTCTTCCTTCTCTTTATTGTACTCTTGGCACAACTGTCCAACCCAAATTCCATGCAGATGTCATTTGAGAATTGTTACTGTCCTAACTAATTCTTCGTTTTTCTTCTGAATCTGCAAACAACTTCAGGTCATACATGAAGAGCAGGTGGTTCATTCTTTAATTCTCTTTTCTGCTTCTGCTTAGGTCATAGCCAGTGTTAATGTTGTTCAAGATTTTACTAAGTGGATCTATGGTCAAGCAGAAGAGAAGTGGTGAGAGGCTGACACCCAGGAATATTCCTCTTTGGATCTTCATGTTTGGAATTACTATCTGGCCCTCAAGAGTGTTTTAGACAGAGAGTGGTCTTCCACTTACTCATCTGTACTGCCAGGAAAGTACTTATTTCCTCGATGATGTTATATAGTTCCAAACATTTGAGTATCCAGGTGTGCCTTCTGGTAATCTATCCAACCCATATTAAGATTCCTTTGTCTTTTCTTACAATCTTCTATAGTTTTGTTTTGTTTTATTAGCAGTTGATCTTAGTGCCTAGTTTTGTTTCTTGTGCATCTCTTTCGTTTTCTTTTTCCATATATTTGCCTTCATCTAGGTGTTCAGATCTCGTCTGCTATGACCCATTTGAAGGTTGTTGATAGACAGCAGATGACCCTATAATTGTTAGGGAACTCAGTCTCAGAGCTCTTAGGGAGAAGGGTGGTGCTTCCTGTTGTGAGCCACTCTGGTGATTCTTCTCCTTTTACTATTCTTGAGAAGGCTTGCACATAAGTGTGATGTAGTGCTGTGATGTTTTTTTAGCAAGAAATGTGAGATATTGCCTATTCCTGGTGTCTTGAAATTACTATATTCTTTTAGTTTAGTTACTTTTTCTATGGTGAAGTTTATTTGGGGCATTTGCTGTTTCTGGCTGTTCTTCTGCCTAATGGTGTCAATCCATAAATTCTCTTGGTGTTGTCTAGGGTCTTCAAACAGTGGCTTCCAAAATCTCTCTAGGTCTTCCTTGCTCGGTGGTGTTCATACCTCCGTTTCTTTCGTCATCTTCCTATACACAATCTTTGGATTTTCACCAAATTGCCTATTTATCTGTTTTACTTTTATCTTCTGTTGTTTGTTACCTACTTGTGAAGCTAGGGCCTTTATATTTGCTTGGTGTTCTGCCAGTTTTCCACTGATTTGTTCATTCCATATTCTGTATTTTTTCTTTATTTTCCTTATTTTCTTGAGCAGATTTTGTGAGTGATTTTGATCTCTCATATAGTTGGTCATTTGAGAGATCTCTGCCTTAACTGGTTTATTTTATCATGTTGTTTCTTTTTCCTCTCCAGTATGCAACCTCATATGATATGTAAGATTTGATTTATGGGAAAATGCTTTATCACAATCCTTGCACATGAATGGCTTTTCTCCAGTGTGGATTCTCATATGAAGTGTGAGTTTTGATTTTAGGGAAAATGCTTTCCCACATTCCTTGCACAGGAATGGTTTCTCTCCAGTATGGACTCTCATATGAACTGTAAGGATAATGATTTTATTGGATGCTTTCCCACATTACCTTGCCACTATATGGCTTCTCTTTCCCAGTATGCAAATCATTATGGGTGTAAGACTTGATTTATGGGAAATGCTTTCCCCATCTTTGCACATATATGGCTTCTCTCCAGTAATGCATATCATATGACGTGTAAGACATTTGATTATGGGAAAATGCTTTCCCACATTCCTTGCAATATGGCTCTCCTCTCATATTGTTTATAAATGCATATATGGCTTCTCTCCAGTATGCAATCTCATATGAAGTGTAAGAAGTGGTTTGCGGGAAAATGCTTTCCCACATTCCTTGCACATGAATGACTTCTCTCCTGTATGGATTCTCATATGAACTGTAAGATCTGATTTCTGGGGGCCGGGGAAAATGCCTATTTCCACCCAATTCCTTGCACAGGAATGGTTTCTCTCCAGTGTGGATTCTCATATGACTTGTAAGATGATGTTTCATGGATAATCCTTTCCCACATTCTTTTGACAACATGAATGGCTTTCTCTCCGGTAAATTGGATTCTCATTCTGCACATGAATGGCTTCTTCCGTATGATTATCATTTATGAACTGTAAGATCTGATTTCTGGGAAAATGCTTTCCCACATTCCTTGCACAGGAATGGTTTCTCTCCAGTGTGGATTCTCATATGACTTGTAAGATGATGTTTCATGGATAATCCTTTCCCACATTCTTTGCACATGAATGGCTTCTCTCCGGTATGGATTCTCATATGAACTGTAAGATCTGATTTCTGGGAAAATGCTTTCCCACATTCCTTGCACAGGAATGGTTTCTCTCCAGTGTGGATTCTCATATGACTTGTAAGATGATGTTTCATGGATAATCCTTTCCCACATTCTTTGCACATGAATGGCTTCTCTCCAGTATGGATTCTCATATGAATTGTAAGACGAGCTTTCCTGGTAAATGTTTCCCCACAGTCATTGCATATGAATTTCTCTCTGGTGGGATTTGTAATATCATTTGTAAGATTAATTTTCTTGTAAATTGCTTTTTCACAGTCAGTGGATATGAAAGGCTTCTCTCCATTGTGACTATTCATTCTTTCTTGTTTTACTTCCTTTTTGCAAGTTTGTCGATGTTTTTCATTCACTACTGAATTCATTTCATATGAATATTCATCATCTTCATTAGACTCACAGAATTCCTCTGGTTCTGTTTTGATGTCCATCAATGGATCCAGAGACATAAAGTCTCCATCACTGGTTCCACTAAAGGCAGCCAAGTTGCTGTTTTCTTGATTTATGGTATGTAGTGATAATGCACCTTCAGTTTCACTTTTCAAAGGAAATTCTACAGAATGTCCGGGATTCATTTTAGCCTTCTTTCCTGTCCTGTTCTGTAATGACAATGTGTTCAATTCACAACTCTTAACACAGAATTGTTTACAAATAATTACCGAGTAAATCTGTTAAAAACTAAGTACAATATCTTGAAGGACTACAACCAGATGTAACTGCTGATGTATGAATCTAATATTCAAAACAAAGTTTACTTGTTGTTTAAATTTGTTAAATATGCATACAATAATTCACTGTTGTCTCATACACTTAAAGAGTTCCTATTGGTAATGTTCCATGAAGTACCATTAATCATCATGCATTTCCCAAAATCCTGATGCTAATCAAAACTGATGAAGGAAGGAAGGTTCTTCTGAGGAAGAATCTGAAATTAAAGAATGCAAAACAGAGTTAGGAAACAATGCCAGAACTGAGGCAGCAAAATAATCGATTAAATTCAATTCAGGTTCCCATAAAGGTCTCAGGCCGATTAACAAAGCGTGCATTTGATAGTTCTATCCAAACATGAATACAATCCTACCAAACATTGTCCAATCACAGCATCAAAACATTCCTGAGGCAATCATGCAACAATAGATTAACAGTTAATATTGATGCCCACCACCTCACATCTGTAAACCTTCTTAGCTTCACATTACAATACAAATTACTTATGAACCTATCTTATTAACAAATCAAAGGCCAAGAATAGAAAATGCAAGAGACCAGCATAAGAGTTTTGTGGGGTAATAGCAGGAAGGGTACAGTACACAGCAAATGTTTAATTATATATGATCCAGCTATACATAACACTGTATTATCCACAGATGCGGTAGATAAGAAGAAAAAATAGTAAGGGTGAATTGAGTAGTAATTTGAAAAGAGATGAAAGTTTTAAAATTAGTTTCATTGATTCTTATTGTGGTTACAATGCATGAGTAGCTATTACAACCAGCAACATTGATGACAGTCTTGGAAGGTATGTGCTGCTACATTTCTTCAAATATGACATTGTTTTCAGAGCTATATGAACCAGAGCTTTTTATGAAGGAGTATCTTTCGGTGCATGTTAGAAATGGGTTAACTGGTGGTTAAGAAGAGTGAGTCAGGGAATTCCCCTCACTCATATGCCATCACCAAGCACTTCTTGTTTTGGCCTGATGAACAAAGAGGGGTGGCTGTGATGGTAGATGATATAAGGTTTTGGTTTGCATACCTTTGAAAATTTATATTACAGCATTTCCTCGTTTAGTGTATCTGCATATGCATGGCTTGCGACTTGGCAACATATTCACATTTAACTTCAGCCCACCAAAATCTACATGAATGTATACATACATAAATAAAAATGAATACAGTAAAAAGCCTTTTGGTTTTCAATTGTGCAAATGTGGAATGACTACCATTTTTTCGAGTAATTTGTATTTTTCCTAATATAAAAACCTGAAGGTCTTTACATATGGATATAATTGCAGTGCAAGCTGGGAAAACAGCCGTTTAATTTTAAATAAAGTGGTTAACTATCAACGGTAGGGTGGGAGTCCCACCCACCCCTATCCTTATGCCTCCCTTTCACCTTTTGGCTCAGGTAGCAGAATGAGGGGTGGCTTGAGGTGGGACATTTATGTAAAGACCGTTAGGTTTATATGTTCAGAAAAATACAAATTACTTAAAGTATTTGTAGTCTGTTCCTAAACAAATACAAACCTTTGGTCTTCATGTAAGGAAACTTACTGCTTGATGGAAGGATTCTGAGTAAATCTCTGAACTGACTGGTACCTCAATTCACCAGGGCCTCCTTCCTGGTCATGTAGAGCAGAGGAAGGAGTCCTGTGCCTCTGACATGTTGAGCTTATGTGATGTAAGCTGTCAGACTTCTGGGTCTTTCAAATTAATGGTCATGTAATGTATAGCTTCATTGATTCAAAAAGGTTTTGGATGAACCTTTAGTGCTTTGTTTTATTGTCAGCCCCTCCCCCTTTGCTAGAGAGAGGGGATGGACATTCATCTATTAATCTACAGACTTCTAGATTATAGACCGGGCACAGTACTTAGTTATGTAGCTCACCTGCATCACACACACATTTAGCATGTAACGGTTTGCCAACCTTCCCGCTGCCCTACAGGTGAGGAAGGGTATAAAAAGAGAAAGGGAGGAGGAGGCCAGTCACTCACTCACACTCTCTCTTTGTAACTCAGAACACCTTAGGCGAGATGCTACCTGTTAAGCAGACACCACAGGAAGGAAAAGGTGTCCATGAACCCTTGGGCAACATCCCTAAGGTAGAAGGATGTGAATGTGGTCTTTCATGAACACACTCCCACCCTTAGTACTATTAGAACCGACAGGTTCTTCCAGAATGCGAGGGACAGACCAATGCCCCGAACCTTCTAAGCTCTTATTCAGAAAGTACTCCCATCTACCTTGTCAGAAGTAGAGTGCACTCCCTTGATTTTCTCACAAATCCAGAAAGAAACCATTTTCTTGGACACCTTTTCCTTGGTCGAGCAAGTACTAACAAAGAGTTGTCAACACTGAGAACAGAGATGTTGAAACCTCTCTAGATAGCACCACAACACTCGAACTGGACACAGTAGCATATTCTCTTGATCAATATCAGCAAAGTCCTCTAGGAAGGGGATCAAAAAGAACTCTAATCTGGTGTCAGGAACCAATGGATTCTGAGTCTTCGTTACGAATTCTGGGACAAACTAGAGTGTGACAGATCCTCATCCCTTCAAGTTTTTAACATTGAAGGAAAGTCCATGATGTTCACCAACTCTCTTTGCCAATGCCAGGGTAAGCAAGAACACAATTTTGAAGGTCAGATCCCTGTCTGGTGACTCTTGTAAAGGCTAGGGTACACAAGTCAGGCTCCGTAAGACAAGAGCCACATCCCACTCCGGGGGACTGAATTCTCTGGGAAGGCTAAACTGTTTGAAGTTTCTCAACAGCATGGAGATCTCCACAAGGAAGAGATATCGACACTCTTTAAGCAAAGGATTAGTCCAAAGGCAGCTCTGTAACTCCCGACAGCTGTGACAAAGAGAAACTTCTCTCAGTGAAGAAAGACAAGAAAGTCTGCTACCTGCTGAAGAGGAGATCCGACCAGAGAGATACCCCATCAATGACACCAATCACAGAAGATGACCCTTTTCCCCTAGTATGCAGCTGCTGAAGATTTACAAAGGTATCCAGAAATCTTAGTTGTTGTGTGATGAGAAAAAACCTCGTGCTCACAGGAGATGGTGGATAGTCTCCAGGCATGAAGTGACAGTTCTCTCACAGCCTGGCGATACTCTCTATGAGTGGCTGGTACAGCAGGTTGTGCCCAGTGGGGAATCTCTCTTGGTACCCAGGAAAGTAGAGCTAGCAGGTCCAGATACCACTCGGCATGTGGCCACTTGGGAGCTAGCAGGGTCATCCTGAGATTTGGGGTGATCATGACCCGGTTGATCACCCAATGAATCAGACAAAATGGAGGAAAAGCATAGGCCTTGGAGATTGTCCCATGGGTGTTGGAAAGCCTCTCCTATTGCTACCCCTGGGTCCAGCACAAAAGAACAGAACACCAGGAGCTTTCCATTGTGCCAGGTTGCAAAGAGGTCTATAGCTGATAAGCCCCCAAAATCGAACAATCTTTCTTCAATGTCTTGTGTGCAGGGACCATTCTGTCCCTATCTCCAAACCCTGGCAACTAAGCTCGTCTGCCGCTCTGTTCTGGTTCCCCAGGATTTACCTGGCTGACAGATCTACTGAGTGTGCTGCCACCCACTCGTGAACCTGCACCACCAACATGTGGAGCTGAAGGGAAAGCAATTCACCTGCTTGTTAACCTATGCCAACACTGTGCAGTTGTATTTTTTATATAAACACCATGGAGTTCCCCATCACTGGATCCTGAACTTCTTGTACAGCCAAAAATATCACCTTGAGATCCAAAATTTTGATGTGAAGGTGTATGAAGGTCCAGTTCCACACACCTGAAATCAGCAACTCTTCCAGGTGTGCATTCTCTCTCTCGGTTGATGTATCCAAAAACAGAAGCATCACAGGATTCCGAGTGCCTAATGGCACTACTATTACAACATTCCTGTCGTCTAACCACCAGAATAAGTTCTTCCTTACTTGAGAAAGGAGTCAGGAAGAATGGGGAGTCCCTAATGGGAGACCAAAACTCCTTCATTCTCCACTGACTAGCTTCTGCAAGGATGATAGGTGACCGAGAATGACTTGCCACTGCCGAGCTGGTTCTTCCTATTGAGACAGGAATAACTGCATTGCCTCTCTGAACTTGCTAATATGTGAGTCTGAGGGGTAGTCTCTTGCTGCTACCATATCTGTCAGCATGGCCGAATATGAGATACTTTACCCTCTACTTGGGTGTAAGATCAGACTTCTCAAATTGATTGCTACAGAAAGGTCCTGACAAAACACAAGAAGTCATTCTATCTCCAGGAGCAACTATGACCAAGATTTTGCCAGGACTAGCTAAACATTGAGATACCTCAGAAGGTGTACCCCAGGTGAAATGGCCCATGGCCCAAACTGAACAAGGACAAACAAACGGCAAGCGGTTCGGAGCCCAAAACAAAAGTGCTCTGAACCAAAGATTAAGCGGAGTACTGGCAAGAGGACTGGTGGATGGGTATTTGAAAATATGCATCCTTGAGGCATAGACCTACAGAAAGCATATGCTAAAACCTCAAGAGAAGTGTTGTTTTGGTGTCTGAGGAAGAGGAAAGTCCCAGAAAAGTTGGTTAGCCTGGTCAAGATGAAATATCGAAGAACAAGCACAAAAGTAATAACAGCAGTTGGGGAAACAGAAAACTTTGAAGTTAGTGTTGGATTACACAAGGGTCAGCATTAAGCCCATTTTTGTTTGTGCTGGTAATGGGTGTGTTAAGTGAAAAGATCAGGAATGAAGCGCTGTGGGAGTTGCTGTATGCTGAAGATCTGGTGATTATTGCTAAAACTATGGAAGACCTACAGAGAAGCGTTGGAGAGTGGCAGGAGTCTTAAGAGATGGGCAATTTAAAGGTGAATGTGAATGAAACAGAGGTTTTGGTGAGCAGTAGGGAAGACAGAGGCAGTACAGTAATACAAGGAAGAAGAGGTTTGATTATAAAACAGGTGGAAAAATTTAAATACTTAGGATCTACATTAAGCCGAGAGGGAGGATGTGAGGCTGAAGTTGACAGTAAGATAAAAGCTGCAAGGGATGGGGGGAGAGGTAACTGAAGTAGTATATGATAAGAAAATGCCAACCAAGCTAAAAGTCAAGATCTATAGCACAGTGGTAAGACCAGTGTTAATGTGTGGAGCAGAAACTTGGGCTCTAAGAAGAAAACAGGGAGTAAAGCTTGAGAGAACAGAGATAAGAATGCTGAGGTGGATTATGGGAATATCGCTGCATGAGAGATTGGAAAATGACGAAGTAAGAAGAAGGGCAGGCTTAGTAAAGATTACAGAGGTGATAAGAGAGTCATGATTGAGATGGTACAGGCCATGTGTTGAGGATGAATGACGAGGAGGGAGTAAAGAGGGCTTGAGAGGAACCTGTTGAGAGACGAGATGATGATTCTTGTGAGGTATGTGCACATTAGATGAGAATGAAATGCTTTCTAGAGACTGAGGACCCTGTGATGGTAAGACAGATAAGTTTCTCATCAGTAATTCAATCTCACAGAATCAGAAACAATACTACTTAGTGAGTGACTAAGGTGAATGTGGACCTACACCTTCACAGTTGAATTGGAGAGAAGTGAATTCTCAAGATTCTAATCATAGAAAAAGTCCTGTCGATGAAACCAACCAGTGAAGATGGCTCTAATCCCTGGTGTTTTACAGAGGACTGACAAAGTTATTCCACTATTTCATTGCTGCCTGGCAAGAAAGTTGGTGCTTGTAATGAAGGTGGAGAGTCTTTTAGTAATGAAAACAGGGATTGTACTGCCTGAAGAACTGCATTTTGTGGGTTGGATCAGGGAAGAACTTTTCTATCTACTCTGGAAGCAGAGTTAGTCGGGCAGGAAACGGGAAGTCTTCCGTTATTTAATTTCAATCTGGGATGAACAAAGAGTAATTGAACTCCTTACAAATTAGAATATACATATTAGAAGAAAAAAACGCAAATTGTCTGAAGAAAATAATTCTGTGTCATCGCAGCAGCCAGTGGGGCAGGTGTGATGGAACAGAGGACTACAGACCTCTGTTATACCATATGGTAACAGAAAGATGATAATGAGTCTAATGAGATATATCTCTGTCTGAAAATTCTCACAACGTCAAAAGTAGAGGACGAGACATGGGCCTTATGTGAGATTTCCGAGCCAACCACAGACCTAGGTCTGTGATGGCTTGTCAGAGAGATTCGGATTAGTAGTTAATCCTCGATAGAGGAGAATCAATACTAAGATGAACAGAATCTCAGAGAGGGGGCAGTACTCTGCCCCTCGATCGACTCATTATACTGAGTTGCCTGGTAGTGCATTCCATATTGGAATGCGTTCGGCTTAGAGGCATCAAGCACAAAAAGATACACTCAAGAATCTGCATATTAACTGAAATGGGAGGGAAAGAAATCGTCTTGTTTGGTGATAATGGAAATGTTGTGGTGTTGTTGGCAAACAATACCAGTAGTCGTCAAAATTAAAATTGGAAACTCTTTGGAGACCTGAAAGGTTGTCCTGAGTTTCAGGTTAATTAAGAGAAGGTACTATTTCTCTCGGTCACATACCAAAAGAATTATCTTACAGATATGCGCCTATTACTCGGACAGTGCAACTGATAACATACGCATGTCATGAGGAGATCATACTAGTATATTTTTAGGTTCCTGTAAATTGAGCTCCAGCCTAATTCTTCTTCATTCGAATGACAAGAATGAGGACTGGAAGCAGACCTCTTTCATTCTCTAATGAAGAGAGTGAAGGTGAAGCTGTATCAAAGGGAGACTTCTATGGTGACTACAGGACACCAAACATGACTAGTTCAAGCCAAACTGGTTTTTCCCAAAACAGTAGCACTGGAGAGGCATTCAAACTTCTTGGCGCTATTTTTCCTAACAGATTGACATATGTTCGGTAAGATCCTAAGATTGAACCATAAGCACAGGCTCTTGGATTCGAACTCTGGGGAGTAGACTTTGTAGAGTTCCTCTCATTCCCTCATTCATCCCAGTGTGACCCAGAAAGTAGAGGGGAAAAAAGAGAGGAGGATTGACTGTTCTTGCTCGCTCTTCTCTGAATTCTGTCAAACGAAGCATTCACTCCTTACAACCGTTTCATTCGCCCAATCACGAGCAAAAGTTGAGTGGTGTTAAATGCAATAAAAGCTGGCAAGAACTTGCCACATCTTGCTATGCATCTATCTTCTCTGTGGTCGAACCTCAAGAAAAGGACTAAACAGAGAACCTCCCCCAATGTCCTTCAGATGCCTTGTCCCAAGGGACAGTGACATCGATCTTGGCACTTGAAGAATAATCATTCCTGGCTTTCACAGGTGGGTCCGAGCCACCAACGCAACTCAGTCCCTTCTCTCGCCCTGCACCACTGTCATGATGGAGAGAAGACTACCCATCACTGACTGTGGGTGTAAGACCACCCCCCCCCCCCCCCCCCCCCCCCCCCCCCCCGCTGGAGGCTGTACACTTGGAGAGACTCGTACACGAGTACGAGACACAGCCCCATTTCCATGAGCCACAACGCCCTTGGAACCAGAGACAAGATAACGAACTTGGGTTTGAACTCCAGGGGCTCCGAGACACAATATTCTAGGGATAGTGTCTTGGTCCCCACTCCAGAAGGAACAAGTGAGCTGAAGAGACAGCCAACTGCTTCCTCCCTAAAGAGAGGATGCAAACTCTCTGAAGTCTCGAGGCGAGACTTCTTGGTGGCGGAGAAACTACCTTCCTCTTCTTAGGCTGTGGAAACCTTCGAAGCGGGAGGTGAGGAGTGAGATGACAAAGACGATGACCCCTGTGAAACCTCGCACTGATCAAGAGCAGAGAGTTTGTGGTAGAGTTGAGCACTCATCTCGGCAAGCTAGCTGGCCGAGCCGAGTCAAATGAGCTGAGCAGATCACCACTACATAATTATGAGTGATAATCATCAACAATGACCTATCACTTCTTCCTAATTAAAAGTTCACCTTCGAGGCCGAAGCCCTAAGAAGAAGAATAATGAGGGATTCTGTGTCTACTGTCCTATGTGTTTGAACCCTAAGGTCCAAGACAATACCAAGCTTTGCATAACTCCAAACCAGACTGAAGAGCAAACTCATCTGTACTGGTAAAAGCTCATATCTCTATCCAAGCACTCGTGATAGTGAGTGTTCAGCGAGTGCTAGAATTCAAAAGACTTCCCATGCTCGGCGAGAAAACTCGACTTTTGCAAGTCAATATGCGGGCCTTGTTTCGCCCTGGTGCTCGTGTGCCAGTGAAACAAAGCGATCCAGGCGCTCAGCAAGACTCCCGTTTACTGTTATAATTATTGCGAATACCCATTGCCTGAGTGTTTGGAAATTACAGAAAACCAAATTACTCTGAGAATGATTATACACCTATCCATGCACTTGGGGATAGTCGTGGTGCAGAAGGGTGCCACGGTGCACAGGTTGAGAATCACTGATCTAGAGTGAGAATCATAAATCTCCTTAACTAGTCTAGTTTTACATACACCCATCAGCACAAAATTAACCCCAGATGAACTAGAATCTGATATTTTGAGAATAAATGGCAGCAAAAATAATCAAAAGAGCTAAGCTACTTGAAATAAACAAAGCCACAACGAAATAGTATGTCACAGAATCACAGGTAAGTGAAAAAACCACCCAAAAGATGACAAAGAAGGTTTGCAAAACCACCGATGTTACACAGCAGCCAGCAGAAATCAAACTGAGGGGTGCAGTGTCATCATAACTGTTTAACGGAAGTGGGCGGTTACCTGCCACCTACACTAGCGATGGTGGCACCACCACGAAAGTTTGAACTTTGGTCTGCCATGGTCGGGATCCTACAGCTCAATAAGCTGCTTGGTATAAGACCCTTGAATAAAAAAGAATACTAACCCACCAGGAAAGAGCGATGTTTAGCAAAGCAAACAAAGCGAAGCAAACGGCAAACAGGGCAGAGGGCAGCACGCAGCACATCGTCGGCTGAAGGTAAAGTGACACTCTACTGACAAGGAAGTAGGGCCTCCCACACGGCCGTTCAGTAGTTAACTGCCAAACCACCTTGTTAAAAGTTTAATGGCAGTGTCCAGCTTTGATGAAGACAATTCCTATGATAAAGGCCGAGGGTTTGTGTATTGTGCAGAAACAACAGATTATTTGTACTTTGTGGTAAGTTAACATTCAAAACAAAAGCTCAAAGTAACAAGATGAAAGCTGCCAAAAATGTCAGTCAGTGCATCGGGAATAACTCACAGCCTGGGTCTTCAACAATGCAATTGTGTCATTAAGTAACTCAAGATTCAATATAGGGACACTCTTTCTTATTGCAATTACTTCACTTTTATATCACTTACCTAGAGTATGTTATTGAGGAAAGTTAACTCGATACATAGAAAACATGTTCCTTCACAGATTACCAGTGATCATTCATAACAAAACAGGTTATCTGTGGCAAAGAGAAGTGATCTTCATTAAAACATAAAGGTTTACTATATACAATACAGTACCAATAATATTGTACACTTACTACTTGCAAATTCAGTGCAAATGTTAGACCAATGCAGTGTTAAACATGTGTGAACAAATTAAATTTTTTCCATTCCTATCTTCTATGTCCCTGTATGAACCTGAAAACACAAGTTTTGTACAGATTAAATTTTCATACTGTTAATGTTCTGGGTCCTTCTACATTAATATAAACTAAAAATATGTTTTTATAATAAAATCAGGTTTTTAAATACTTACCCAGTAATTATGTTGCTAACATTTCCACATGTGGCAGCCTAAATTCAAATTTTGATGGCTCACTGTAGGTATACAGTGCCATCCCCCAACGGGAATACTAGGAACGACTTAGATAATTACCTCATTCTGTTTTATGCATAATGTCCATCAGAGTGGAAGTGGGTGGGCTCCGGTCATATAATTACTGGGTAAGTATGTACACAACCTTATTTTATTCCTAAAATATCATTTTTGTATATGTGACTAATCTAGTAATTATAGGTAGTCCCCGGTTATTGGCGGACTCGGTTAATGGCAATCCGGTTTTATGGCGCTTATGTAGCGCAATAAAATCAGTGATTTATGGTGCCATAACGGGTCAAGTTTCGGTTATCGGTGCCATAATGTGCTGATAATAGTATTATGGCGTCATAACAAACCTAACAGAGGTGCCACTAACCGAAACTTGGTGCCATAAACGCCATAAATCCCATAAATCACTCATTTTCGGTTAAAGGTGGTTTTCTATTATCAGCAGCCCGCCGAGACCAGAACCATTGCCGATAACCAGGGGCTGCCTGTACTGCTGACTCCACACTAAATGGAGGTGGGATCATGGACATATTCTACTCCAAATATTATGTCATGTAATGAATTTGAAATAGAAAAGTTGTTGCATTGAAAAAACAATGCTTATCATTCTATCAGAGAGCTATGCAGATGAATACTGTCTCTGGTTGGCGGTCATCTTAACTCATAGTGGAGTGGTGGTAGTGCCAAGGGTCACCTCCTACTTTGGGGGATCTTTGCAGCAAGGGGAATGCTCCTATGGCTAGCAAAGTATATTATGTGTCCACCCTTGCCCCATGTGCAACACTGAAATAAAACAACCAGAAAACACTTAAACTACACTGAAATAAAGTCATGACCCATCCACTGAGAGTGGTGGGTGCTCCAGGTACACTGTACCCCCTGGCTCTCCAAACTCAACACCTTACTGAAAAAGAGAAGAGATAATAGGAGAATATCCTATGTCTCCTTCCGCAATGCCATGTCAGTCACTAAAAATGGTCTCGAGGTGTTGAAAAATTTCTATATTTTTTAAACTTACGTAAGAAATATGATAAGAAGTGACGATCATTTACGTCTCCCATAGTTTGATAAGAGAATGGGCATAAATAGCAAAAAACCTCTTAAAACTAAGGAAGAGGCTCTTCTTATATACTTAGCTTTGCTTCAAAGCAGGCCAAAAACACTCCAAAACACTGAGTGAATCTCAAACATGAAGCCCATACAAAATGGAAGATGAAGACAACACAACAACACTTTTATACAGAGGAAGAGATAACTTCCAAGGTTATGGATGGTCCACTGATTCCTGTTGTAATGAAGGCTGGAAGTCTTTAGCTGTGTCAACAAACAGGGATGTACTACCTGACGAATCTCTTCTTGTCACTGCGAGGGTTGGTTCAGAGAGGAACTTCTCTTTACCCTGGAAGCAGAGCTATCAGGGCATTCGGTCTGTAACATTCATTCCAATTTGGCATTAACAACTGTAGTTGAACATTTTATGAAGTAGAACCAAACATATAAAAGACAAAAAACTGCTGTGCTTGTCTGAAAAATCATTCTGAATCATTCCAGTTGCTTATGTGTCAATTGCAACGAAGCAGAAGACTTAGAGACTTCTGTTATACCATATGGTAAACAGAAAGAGGATAATGAATCTTATGAGACACATCTCTGTCTGATGATTCTCGCAATGGTAAATGATTAGCACAAAACAGGAACCATAAGCAAGATTCCAAAGCCAACCAGAGACAAGTTTCTGATGGCTGTGCAGAGAGATTCAAATTAAGAGTTAACCCTTGACACAGAGAAACAATACTATGACGAACAATATCTCAGTGAGGAGGCAGTGCTATATCTCTCACTTGACTCCGTAGGCTGAGTTACCTGGTAGTGCTTCCCTCTTTAAATGCGTTCATCTCATAGAGCCATCAAGTGTCTAACAGATACACTTTAGTGCCTGCATGTTAACCGAAGAAAAGGGGAAAGCATTCCTCTTGTTTGGTGATAATGCCTACTTTGTGGTGTTGTTGACAAACAACACCACAAGACGTCTCAATTCAAAACTGGAAACTCTTGGGAGGCCCAAAACTGTCCTGAGCTTCAGGTTATCACAATCTTTAAAAAAGGGATTTTGACAAAGGAAAAATCTATTTCTGGGTGAATGACCTGTGTCGCCCAGTGAAATGTTCCTTTAGCACACATTTCTAAGGTATAAATATTGCTATAAATACCAGAGAAAAAAAACTATATGGTAATGCCAGATTATTCTGGCTTGCTCACCTTTATTTAAGGTGTCGGTATGGTATCTGGGGCGAGTGAAACCACTACCAGAGGTCTTCTGCCATTTAGTCTCTTCCTTTGTCAATTTCCCTTTCAAACTAGGCGCCATACCAGCGCCATCTACCACCCACTACTGCTACTACTAGCGCCTCGATAGCCATTCCTGAAAATAGCACCGAAGCTTGGGGCTATAGGGTGAGGAAGGAAGGGGTGGGTTCACTAGGCGACACAGGTCATTTGCCCAGAAATAGATTTTTCCTTTGTCAAAATCCTTTTTCTGGGCTAAAACTGTGTCGCTCCGTGAAATAGTAACAGAGAATTGTTCCCACAAGCTTGGATATACTTTCTATAAGACTACTGGAAGGGAGAAACTAACTCTAAGATAATTCTACCCTATTTAATAAATTGCTTAAATCTAAACAGATTTTAACAATATCTTAAGTGTAGGTCCTTACTCTAGTAAGTATATACTATTACCGCAAATAATTACTGGTAAGGCCTGTGTGATTAGTATGTCAACAAGTAATACTATATATTTTACGTGTATATGATCAGTAGTTAATTATAACCAGTACAAGAATGGTTCAATTATACAATCCAAGTGAAAAACCCCGAGATGAAGGCTAGAGACTAAGCGAGGCGGTTAGGAGAGAAAAGGAGCTAAAGAAGGACAAGGTCTTTACGACTAGGTATGTCAACATGACTAGCTGTCTTAGGGGAAGCAATATTCCCCCACTGCCACTGCTGAATTATTTAAGGGCTTCCAAGGATTTAAGGTAGTGGTGATTAAATACTTGAATTCCATCTCATATACTTCTTTAAGGTCATCAAAGTTCATGTGGTGGAAGTGACTTATTAAGGGAGCTACTGCTCGGACATCATGTACATGTGGAATTGATTCCGGTTAGCCTATCTAAAATTATAGAATTGTTATTTTCATCACTTAAATGAGACTGTTCCACCATCTCTCGAATGAATAAAGGACCTGAAGTTTTATTTGAAGTTCTGTCTAAAATTGATCACAAATTCTGACTGGACATAAGGATAGATCCTGTGGAAGTAGGGGCCCCACATACTCTGAGGATCCTCATTTTTAGCCAAGAATTCGATCTGGAGATACTAGAACTTCTCTGGATGGAAGAAAATCAATATGATTTTGTTCTAGCTAGCACAAGTTCTCGGAATCGATGAAATTATGAATCTGTTAATGTGGAACCAAACTGGAGTAGCTCCTTGAAGCAGATTCGGTCGTGGTAATAACCCTAGCTGGTAGGCTCTTTCTAAACAGGGTCCTAAGGAACGTAACAGCCAGATTCATATTCATCGTCATAACTATTGGGTTGCTTTAGGAAAAAAGCTAGCTTGTTACTGTAGAATCGTACTGCTTTGAAAAGGGAGTCGTAGGAACTAGGGGAGAGATTAGTCAGGACTCTCAAATCTCGTGACAATTGCTGAAACGTTTCCGCATGGTTGCGGACCTCCCCGTAGACTTCCGTTGTCTGATTCTAAGAACAATGTGTTGATAGGATCCATATTGGCATCTTCTTGTGCCATGAAATTCATGAATTCCATAAAGTTAGGACCCTCCCATTCCTTGAGGAAGCGTCCGCCGTGTTATACTAATCGTGCCAGTCTGGGGTTGGGGGTCCGTCTGAGGCGGAGTCCCAATTCCCCAAGTAACGGGTCACAATTGCTCTTGAGTCCGTTGGGGGTTAACAGCCCAATCCGTCCTTAGAAGGATGGGAGTTAGCCTAGAACTTGCCTTAGTAGATTTATTGGACGGAAAAATTAAATCCTCTGCCAGATGTTCCAACCTATCTGGTATCCGTGGCCTGGGCCATGGGGTCCAGATTGAGGGCACATGAAATATTGTAATTTGTGGTTGGATTCTGTGGCAATAATTCTACTAGGAGATCTGGATTCTGTTGGCTGATCCATCTAAATGACCTGTGGTCTAAAAACTATTCTGACTGTAGCAGAGTTGTCCTTGACAGTGCATCTGCCACTAAGTTCTTGCTCCTGCCAAGTGAGTTGCTGACAGATGCCACTGTTTCTTGTTGTCAATGAAAAGATTGTTATCATGACGCGATTATGTGGCTTGGCTGAAAGCTGCTCTCTAAGGAGAGTTACTAAGAATAGAATACTGTCATGGCTTCCAAAAACTGTTATGAAGCTAGCAGGGTGTTGGGAACCAAGTGTCCTGAGCGTTTCCATATTGGGGGTAGTCTCCCAAAACGCTTAGTGAAGCATCCATATGGACCACTAAACTTGGCGGAGGGAACCATACCGGTGATGATTTTGTCAGATTCTTGACTTCTGTCCATGGACGGAGTCTCTGTAAAATGTGCGGGATGCGGGAACTCTGTCTCGCAATTCCCTGTTCGCTCTACTCCGCCAATCCCTGTTACTGACACGAATTGGAGTGAACCTAGAACTCTTCCTGGCTCCTCCGGGATGCTTGTCTGCCTTGAGAAACTGTCTCGCAGCCTTGCTATTTCCTTTATTTTTTCCCTGGTGGGATCGAAAGTTGTGTGATTTGAGGTCCCATTGTTTACTAAACACTGAAACCGTGGTGTCGGAGTGTGTAGGGATTCCTTGTGATTTGGAATCCTAGGAATTCCAGAAATTATCACTTACGGTTGCCTTGAGACATTCCTTGACGTTTATAGTTCAGATGAGCCAGTCGTCTGGGAGATTACTAGGCTCATCCCTTGGGTTCTCAGTTGTTACACTACTGTTTCTGCTATCTTGTAAATATTCTGGGCGCTCTGATAAGCCCTAATAGCCTTACTTGAAGGCGTAAGCCTGTTGCCTATTCTGAAGCCTAGAAAAAGGCGAAAGCCTAGGAAAAGGCGGAAGTGACTTGCTACCGGAACAGGATAGTAAGTATCTATAAGATTATAGGTATTGTGACGGCCCCACGGGGAGTTAAGGTCCGTACCTGCGAAAACAGTTAGCATATGGGACTTGTCATATTGAATATATGGCCAGGGAAGAGGTAAAGAAGCTGAGCTTTGGTGCTGCTGAGAAGGCTGTTTCTACAGCAGCACGGACTGTTGTGGCTGACCATTTGAGGTGGTTGGTTGACCTAGCTGGCCTACTGGAACAGCTTGTATCAATGTTTGAGGTTACGTTGTCTAGGAAGACTAGAACCCCTTTGCTCCCTTCATGCCCGTGGGCTGTGTTCCCGGGGATTCATATCTCCTCTTGGGGATCAAGCCCAAGCGAACTTGCAAGCTCTGGTTGAACTTAGCTGCTTCGCCCGGGATTCTGTTCACTACGGTCTCAGGGAACAAGTTTGCTCCCCAGACCTAAGCTTTGATGAGTCTATTAGGTTCATGGTGAATAGACGCATCGGCCAAGACGTGCTTTCTGCAGTTCTTCCTGGCTATTGCAAGGTCATATACATCGCACCATAAGGTGTGAAGCAATGACTTGTCCAGATCTTGAACCGTGGTTCATCCGTATAGACCGAGGTTGTCATTTCTGCTATAGTGGCTGAATTGATAGACCTAGTCAAGCGACTTCTGGCTTTATACTTCGCCTTTACCAGTGCTTCTGGGAGTCTGGGTAAAAGCTCGCTGAAGAGCGTCGTAGCACTATTTTAGTTCAATATGCCTACGAAGAATGTCGCCGGGGCATCTACCTCGCACTCCATTACTCCCAGAGAGACCACGGATGGTAAATCCGTTTCTCTGATATAATGTATAGATTTGTCCATTGCTGTTGCCTGAAGTGTAATCTCTACTACTTTAGAGGTACACGGAATGGACGTGTCGTCTAGCACCACAAAAATCGTGAAGGGATTATTGTGGTGTGTCAGTTTGGTATTTGTGCATTTCCAATCTGCCAGGGATTGAACCCAGGTTGATTGAGCTTGGTCTCTGGGGAAGATGACCATTTCCTTAGGCGTTTTGTCTTCACAGATCAGTGCGTTCTCTGTCAGACGTGCATAGCCTAAACAAGGGAATTGGAGACCCGGTGGAAGGAACTCAAAGTCCTCTACTGGCCGGGTTCCCCAGCCCTTAATCGTCAGCATGCCCTCTGAGAAAGGGGCATGTGCTGGTAACCACCAAGGGTTATTGTTTTGAAGGGACACAATTTGGATGTGTCTGGTACTGCCCGGAGTAGTTGTGGCTTTCCGGGTTGGGGGGCTCCTTACTTTGAGGTCTCCTAGATCTTCAGTCCTTCTACTAACGACTGAATAGGCTGGCTTGACGTTTACATGTTCGAGAACAACTGAGTTGTGATGTTATTTAGAATTGGGCTGAGTCAGGTTATCCCATCTCCTGCCTCAGCAAGCTGGAAAACATGTTGGGTTAAACCCGGGATCCTAGGATCTGGGTTTAGATAGCTTTGTCTTCGATGCCTGCCTGTGTGTGGCAGATTTTGTCGTGTTCGTCACCAGTTTGGTGGCTGATGACGAACTAGAACGACTTCCCAAATAGCCTTCAGTTTGTAATGTTTAGTAATGGACTTGCAATAGACCTATGAGTGACTATTTCAGATTACCTTAGGGATTACTGACCCCGGCTTATCCCTCGAAGTCATAGGTCTCTTGGTAAACTCTAAAATGAAGAAGAAGAATGAGACGGGCTAAAAGGTAGTCCTTTTGCCCATTTACCAAATGCTTCATATAGCCTACCTTCGTCCTAGGTATCGGCCTTCATTGGTTCGTGGTCCAGGTCGATTGCTGCGACCTCTCCAACGACTTCTTATTCTAACCCACTAGGTCCTCTGCCAGCACGGCCTGTTAATCTTCGTGGATCTTGGCAATGATCGGGGCTGCCAAATCTACTGGTACCGTTGCTGATACTTCCGCATTTGGGTAGATAAGGGAACTTCTGAAAGAGATAGTTACTTTTAAAAAGTATCCTCTTTTAAAAGTATTCTAAACATTGATAATTATCCCAATATCTCTCCAATTATTTACAATATCTCATTCAGTGAACTAATCATTCAGTGAATTGGTACTTACTGTCTTGGTAATGAAGTCCCAAAACCAGATTGTAACAGACTTCACTCTTAACTGGTTGCCAGACCAACAAGTCGTTCATTGTACCGCACAGCCTGTGTGAGTGCGGCATACTTCCTGTCTGCCCTGCTGCTGCAGGGTTGCAGTGCAGGTTGTCTTCTGACAGTGTACCATCTGTAATTACAAAATGATACATAAGTACCTTTGTATGGACTCGCCGGATATGTATCTGGCGGAGTATGTAATATTAGAATCGATACCGGAGTATCACAACATGTAGGTCCGCTGGAGATCACTCTGGTGGGACCTGCATTCTGTATTGTCGTCGCCGTAATAAATTGCGGCGGCATGCATTATGTAAGGTATTCATATTATCCTCTCCCGCCAGCTCCGACCCCGCTATGCATTCACCTCATCGTCTTGTAATAATATACATATATATATAAATATATATATATATATATATATATCTATATATATATATATATATATATAATATATATTATATATATATATTAAGCTTAATAGCAACGAAATTGGGGAAAGTTAGACTTGGCCCGAATCCGTCGGCATCGGAGAGGTTTTCTTAGTAACTAAGAATGCCTCTGCTAGCTCCTGGCCACCGCCACCGGGGTGGGGTGCCGAGGTATAAATGAAAGCGGGGGAGAGAGGCTAGGTAAAGATAAACAAATGCCTCGATTCTAGGTTACCTGCCGGGGTCGACTACCCAGCATAGTACACCGATCAAAAACATAAAGCATATTTTAAAACAATTAAAATAAAATAACTAAATGAATTTTGAACCGGAGCACAGAATCTATGCTCCTTCCTGTCCCAGTTCTCTTTCAACACTATCTCTCTATCTCCCGGTTCTAGCTAAGGAATCGAAACAGGGGAATAGGTAAAACCTAGCCCTGAATCCGATCGTAAGGGAGATCGTGTTGTTATATGCATAACTGAATGATCTCCGTTGTTATCCGGGCCCACCGAGGCGGAAGGATAGATAATGTATGGAGGACTGAGGATAGGAAAGGCAAAATTCCCCTTCCGGTCCCAGTTCCCTTTCAATGCTATCTCTCTATCCCCCGGGTCCAGCTTAGGGATTGAAACAGGGGAATAGGTAAAACCTAGGCCTGAATCTGATCGTAAAAGAATCATGTTTGTTATATGCATAACTAACGATGTCGGCTGGATCCCGGATCCACCGAGGCGGACGGATAGAGGACGTATGGAACTGGGGATAAGAAAGGCGAGAAGAGAGTACGTGGCTAATACCATCCTAACGAGCCGGGAAACTACCCGGGCTCATCTGGGTAGGTACCATCGTACTACTCCTACTACGTAAGGCGAGGAGTACCCCTTCCGACTATAACCACTCACCCTCACCCCCTCTGCAAGAGGGGATAGGACTCGGATGGCTACCTGAAGTAGCACTAGCGAGTTATGTCATCCCATCAAGGTAAAAGGGGGGAGGGAGGGCGTCTAGAGGGTGGCTCACACGCGATCAATTGGACACTACGACCGGCCAGGTGGAACACCTCGCGGTCAGAAGTGGATCCAATCGATCACAGGGGCTGACGGTCTATAGACCAACTGCCCACTGATTACAATAATACAATAATTTATATGATAATAAACGCTATACAATAGCCCTGGCGCGAGAGGGGATAAGGATAAAGAGGATAAGTACATAATTCTGTTTAAAGAGCGGCTGGTTTAACCTTCTCTCGATTGGAACGATCTGGTCGGGACAGCCAGGGTGGCTCTGAGTGGTTAGCCTAACCTTCCCGAGACGTGATTTCAATCACGATCTGGCGAGGAAGGCCAGGGAGGCTCATGGAACAGAATAAGGTCCCTAAGGGCTTTACACCCCTCCCTCAGGGATTCCCTGGTAGGGTGAAGGAGGTATCCTCCTTGAGCAGACCAAGGAAAAGAGGGTGGGGGGGGGGGGGGGGGGGGGGGGGGGGAGAAAGGCTGAACTCCCGATCCGACGAATCAAAGGGGAGAAGCCTCTCCAGATGGAAGGAATACCCATCTGACCTACTTCCCAAACCAAGGAGGAATCTCCCTGGTCCGAAACATCCTCGCACCAGGATATCTATTATAAAATGTCAGGGTATCTACAAATTTAACTAAATCTTGAGTAAGTGCAAAATCAATAACAACGCGACTACAATTAGTATAGGTGACCAATTGGAAGTCGTCATAAAGATACGGGTAGCGATGTATGTAATGGCTGACTCGGGAGCGGTGCAAGCTAGGCTCCGTTTATGTAACATACAACTAAAACATACTTATGATTAATTTCGCTACCTTTACAAACATAAATTGATAATTGCAGTACTCAACTTAGATATCGAAGATTCCTGGCATTTATAGCATCTCCTTTTATTCCAAAATAATGTTGTTACAGCCAAAGACACAAGTGTACAAGACAGTGCTATTTAAAGGAATGGCTATCGAGGCGCTAGTAGTAGCGGTAGTGGGCAGTAGATGGCGCTGGTATGGCGCCTAGTTTGAAAGGGAAATTGACAAAGGAAGAGACTAAATGGCAGAAGACCTCTGGTAGTGGTTTCACTCGCCCCAGATACCATACCGACACCTTAAATAAAGGTGAGCAAGCCAGAATATTCTGGCATTACCATATAGTTTTTTTTTCTCTGGTATTTATAGCAATATTTATACCTTAGAAATGTGTGCTAAAGGAACATTTCACGGAGCAACACAGGTTTAGCCCAGAAAGTAAATTGTAATTTCCCTAACCATACAAACCTGAGGTCTTTACATTAGGAATTACTTTCAGTTTAGGCTGGAAAATGGCAGTTGAAATTTCAAATAAGGTGACTAGGCAGTTTACTGTCCGCTTGACATGAATATTCCAATTTGGTTTAGGCCCAGGCAGCAGAATGAGGGGTGACATGAGGTGGGCCTATATGTAAAGGACCTCAGGTTTTTATAGTTAGGAAGAATAGAATTTAATTTTTAAAATTGTGTGGAAGAATACAATTTAATTTTAAAAATTGTGGTTTGTTCCAACACGATATACAAACCCTCGGTCCTTTACATTAGGAAGACTCATTGATTGGTAGAAGGAATCTGAGTGAGCCTCTATGAACAGACTGGTGTTCACCCAACCTATGGTCCCTTTCCTGCTCATTAGAGCAAAGAAAGGGACCCAGCTTCTGTTCATATGAGGGAGGAAACATAACCTCATATGAAAAAGCAATAAAAAACTTTATTGTCAAAGACATTTAGGCAAATACAAGAATTGGGTTTGTCTAATGCCAGACCCCCTTTCCCCCCTTGCTAGGGAAAGGGGAGGATATATATGCTTCCATAATCTAGTCACAGAATATAGAAAGGTTACTCTATCATATAGAGGCAGTTCCCAGTTATCGGCAGGGGTTCTGTTCTCGGCAGGATGTTGATAAAACTGGATCACCATTAACATTAATCTTACCTGCATCGGCCACCAGTTCCAGCTTGCGATGAACATGACTCTCTGCCTGAAGGAAGAAAGGAACGAAAAGAGGAAAGAAGAGAGCCAGTCACTCTCACATTTGCAGTTTCATTCATACCAATCACAAAAGGCAAGATACAACCTTGTACTGTTAAAGGAACTGGGTAATTTACACAACTTGTTAAGCAGCCACATGAGTCCTAAAGAAAAAGTGTCCAAGGACTTGTGGGCTATATTCCAAAGGTAGGAAGCAGTGAAAGTAATCTGATTAGACCAAACCCCTGCTTTCAGTAACTGAGGAACCAACAGGTTCTTGTGGAACGCAAGGGAAGGGCCAATACCCCCGACCTCGTGAGCACTCAGGTGAAAGGTACTGGTGTCGTTCTTTCCTACGGAAGAATACACTTTCTTGATCACTACACAAAGCCAGAAAGGAATAGTGCTCTTGGACACTTTTTTTTCTTGGTCACCTCAGTGCGAACGAAGAGGCATCGATACGCAGGTCAGAGATGTCAAGTTCTCTTCAGATAGCAACGTAGCACTCTAACTGGACAAAGCAGCATCTCATCAGGGTCATTACCATAGAAGTCCTCTAGAGAGGGGATCGTAAAGGACGCAAACCTAGTGTCAAGGACCGAAGGGTTAGTCTTGACTACAAAGGCCGGTGTGAAATCGAGCATAACCAATCCCCATCTCCTCAAGTGTTTCACACTGAAAGAAAGACCATGCAGTTCTCCTACTCTCTTCATCAATGCCAGGGCAAGCAAAAAGACTGTCTTGAGGGGTCAGATAATTTTCTGACAACTCTCGATGAAGTTCATAAGAAGGATGAGTCAGGCTCCAAAGGACAAGAGTCACATCCAACTCAGGGGGCCTGAGTTCCCTGGGTGGGCAAGACCTCTCGAAGCTTCTCATGAGCAAAGATATCTCCATAGAGGAGCAGATATCTAGACCCCTCAGTTTCAAGACTAGGCCGAAGGCAGACCTGTAACATTTAACTGCAGATACAGAGAGGAGCTCCTCTTGGTGAAGAAAGACTAGAAAGTCCACGACCTTCTGAAGAGAAGCTCTGATCAGAGAGAGATCCAGTCTACGACACCAACCAAAGAAGATGGCCCACTTTCCTGGTACAGGCAGTCCCTGGTTATCAGCAGGGGTTGCGTTTTTGGTGGGGCACTATAAAGGATATATGCTTCTATAGCCTATTCAGAGAATATAAAAAGGATACTCGGCACATAGTCTTACCTGACTCAGCCGCCAGTTCCAGCATGTGACGGACATAACTCTCTGCCCAAAGGAAGAAAGTAGAATGAAGGGAGGAGGAGAGCCAGTCACTCCCACCATTCACACCCACATTCATACCATACAACAAAAGGTAAGATGCAGCCTTTTCCTGTTAAGAGTAGGGTAAGCTACACCAACTTGTTGAGCAACCACCACAGTCCTAAGAAAAAAAAAAAGTGTCCAAGGACTTGTGGGCTATATTCCAAAGGTAGAATGAGGTGAAAGTGGTCTGATTAGACCAAAACCCCCACTTCCAGTACCGGAAGGTTCTCGCAGAATGTGAAGGAAGAACCAATACCTCTGACTTCGTGAGCTCTCAGACGAAAGGTACTGATGTCCTTACCTTTAGCGGAATATGTTTCCCTGATTGCTTCATGAAGCCAGAAAGAAATAGTGTTTTTGGACACTTCTTTCTTGGTCACCTCGGTGCGAACGAAGATTCGTCAACGCTAAGGCTGGAGATGTCGTGTCCTTTTCAGATAGCGCCATAGCACTCTAACAGGACAGAGCAGCATCATGTTTGGATTGATTGATTGATTATGTCTGTTAAAAACTGGTGTCACAACATCTCGGTTATTGACACCAAAATAAGTTTAGATAGAAAGTAGAATTAAATCTAAAATTAATTTAATATAAAAATCTAAAAATATATTTATATAAATATATTTGCTCAAGTATATAAATTCTTACATAGATATTATATTATATAATCTAAATTTTGTTAAGGAGGCCAGCCTCCCTCATAAAGATATATAACTGCTCTATATTACAATCCTTTCCAAAAATTGTAGATAGGATAAAATTACCTCCTCTATCACATCCTCAAAGACAGGAACCTATGTCTCAAATTCCCAAGTCTGGGACATTCAACCAGCAAATGTCTCACAGTCAGGGGCACATTACAATCATCGCAAAATGGAGGATTTTCATGGGACATCAAGAACCCATGGGTGAGTCTTGTATGTCCAATCCTCAATCTGCACGACATCGTTTCTTGTCTCCTTGGCATATATGGATATGACCAAGGAGACACTGATGACGTGATACTACGCATTTTTTTATTAGTGAAAATAACCTCCCACTGGGACTGCCAACATTTTTTAATTCTCTAACCTACTAGAGTATACAAATCCCAATATGGTAGTAGGCATCTTGTAGGTTCTGGGGAGCTGACTGCAGACTTTGCAAGTTGGTCAGCTTTCTCATTCCCAGCCACCCCAACATGGGAAGGCACCCAACAGAACTTTATTTCTTTCCTTCTTCTTTTCAGTAAAAGCAGCCATTCCAATATATCTCAAATCAGAGGGTTTAAATAATTAAAAGATTCCAGCGACTGAAGAACACTTCTTGAGTCACAATATATAATAAAATCATTTTCATTCCAAATTAAAACTTTCTTTAAAGCCTTTAAAATTGCATATAATTCTGATGTAAAAATCGATACAACAGATGATAACCTGCCGCTTCTCTCTACATCAGGGAAGGCTACACCAAAGCCAACACCAGCATCTGACTTTGAGCCATCCGTGAAAACTGCAAAGGAGTTACATGTTGCAAAGAGTGTTCTAAAAATATTGACCGCATGGTCTCACTGGACAATTCTGTCTTGGTAAAATTGGAATATCTACAGAATTTTACCTCTGGAAAGTTCCAGGGGGGACTAACTGAATATTTTGATGGTAAAATCTAAATTCTTGGCATATTTAATTCACGGAAAATAAAATTTACTCTTAAAATGAATGGATGAGGTTGCTTGGGGTGACTTTCATAACACTACCAATGCCTTTCATTTCTCATACAAATGCTGGTTAAAGACTTAGGTAGCCTCTGGAATCTACACCAGCCCCGAACCAGCAGACGCTTGTAATGAAGGTCCAGTGGCACCTCATCAGCATCTACAAGCATGCTCTTGGTGGGAGATGATTTAAATGCTCCTGTACACAACTATATTCCTCCATGATGAATTGAGTTGAGCATTTTAAGGCCATTTGGCTTTGCAGAAGTGTACACCTCACACCCATAACTTAATTTTGACAAGACCAAGGCTTTATATAATCTCAACATCTGAGTTCGGTCTGCACCCCACGAAGTGTGAGACAGGACTTTCAGCAAATTCATTGCTTTCAAGCATTTTGCCTTAACCCTTAAACGCCGAAGCGGTAAAAAAAAATGTCTCCCGTGTGCCGGAGGTGTTTCAGAGTGAGCGCGGAAGTGGAAAAAATATTTTTTTCAAAAAATCACAGCGTGCTTAGTTTTCAAGATTAAGAGTTCATTTTTGGCTCCTTTTTTCTGTCATTGGCTGAAGTTTAGTATGCAACCATCAAAAATGAAAAAAAATTATCATTATCATATATAAATAATGCAATATATGATCGTGCAAAAACGAAATTTCATATATAATTGTATTCAAATCACGCTGTGCGCAAAAAGGTTAAAGGTAACAAGTTACTTTTTTTTCGTTGTAATGTACACGAAATTGCGATCATTTTGGTATATAACACATTGTAAAACGATAAAAGCAACACAGAGAAAATATTATCACAAAATAATGCATGAATTCGTAACGTGCGGACGTGAACAAATATTTTGTTCAAAAATTCACCATAATCTAAATATTGTCCTAGAGACTTCCAATTTCTTTCAAAATGAAGACAAATAATTGAATATTACTATACTGTAAGAGTATTAACTTACATATGCAGTTTTTGACCATATCTGACGAGTTAAAGTTGACCGAATGTCGATTTTTTATATATATATTTTTTATATGCAATTATTTTGGAAATAAGAAAAGCTACAACCTTCAAATATTTTTCGTTTTATTCTACATGAAATTGCGCACATTTTCATATATAAAACTCTATGAAATTCCTAATATGAAACTGAGCAAATATTCCGAGAATGGGACGTACGCATTTTGGAGATTTGTGGCGGAGAATCCGCGCGTGGAGGGAAGGAAAGTTTTTTTTTTTTAAATTAACCATAAATCTAAATATTGTGCTAGAGACTTCGAATTTGTTTCAAGATGAAGGTAAATGATTGAATATTACTAAAATATAAAAGTTTTAGCTTACAATTGCGTTTTTCGACCATTTCGGTAGAGTCAAAGTTGACCGAACGTGTTTTTTTTCTATTTATCGTGATTTATATGCAAATATTTCAAAAATGAGAAAAGCTACAACCTTCAATTTTTTTTTTTTTATTCTATATGAAATTTCGCACATTTTCATATATAAAACTTTATGTAATGGCTAATTTAAAATGGTGCAAACATTACCACAATCGCATGTATGATTTTTTCGGAAGGGTTACCGCGCGGACGTAAAGAAAATGTTATTTTATTCATAAATTCATCATAAATCGAAATATTGTGCTAGATACTTCCAATTTGTTGCAAAATGAAGGTAAATGCTTGAATATTACTAGAATATAAGTGTTTTAGCTTACAATGGAGTTTTTCGACCATTTCGGTAGAGTCAAAGTTGACCGAAGGTTGAAAATTTGTCTCTTATCATTTTTTATATGAAAATATTTCAAAATTTATAAAAGCTACAACCATGGTTTTTTTTAGTTGTATTGTGCATGAAATTGCGCACATTTCCATATATAAAACTTTATGTAACGGCTAATTTTAAAATAGTGCAAACATTACCACAATCGCATGTATGATTTTTTTCGGAAGAGTTACCGCGCGGACGTAAGGAAAAGGTTTTTTCATAAATTCACCATAAATCGAAATATTGTGCTAAAGACTTTCAATTAGTTGCAAAATTAAGGTAAATGATTGAATATTACTAAAATATAAGAGTTTTAGCTTACAATTGCGTTTTTTGACCATTTCGGTAGAGTCAAAGTTGACCGAAGGTTGAAATTTTGGCACTTATCATTATTTATATAAAAATATCTCAAAACTGATAAAAGCTTCAATCATGAGTATTTTTTTGTTGTATTTTACATAAAAATGCGCACATTTTCATATATAATACTCCATGTAACGGCTAATTTAAAATGGTACAAAAATTATGTCAAAGTGACAAAATAATTTCCGAGATGTGTCACAGATACTTTTTAGTGCGGCAAGAAAGAAATTCGCGCTTGCGCGCCTGCGTAACGATTGTAAACTAAACAACACCTCGATCCGTGAACTCCCAGCATCCCCCAAGGCGCGTGATTCAAAAGTTTTTGGCTGGTAGGCCTATAAGTATTTTTCCGCGAATTTAAAAAAAAACATTTTTGAGTCAACGTATGGTACGTCCATTCGGCGTTTAAGGGTTAATATATTTTAGATGTGGAATCCAGGTCAGCTTGCTATC
>NC_087222.1:10283369-10313212 GCF_015104395.2 Macrobrachium nipponense
GTAGCTTATACATATATTTTCAGGATAGTGATATTTTGGGATAATTATTTTTATCCGAAAAAATGTGTGAAATCAATATATTTGGTAATGAAATAGATAAAATTTGTCAAGTAAATCAAATGTTTGTCTTCTAGAAAGTAATTATTGTATTTATTGTTAATAAAAGAAAATCTTTTTACTATTGGCCTCTAAAATGTTTATTTTGCACTACAGGTGCAAAGGCCATGAACTTTTACAATGCTCACATCAGTCGTCTAACCCCCTCCATGGATCCATGTGCTTAAACATACCCAGAGAGGTTTGTGTGTTGTCCACTCAAATAAAAAATGTTGCTCAGATCCCAAGCTTTAATTTGATACCATAAGATCAACTTTTGTGTGAATGTGAAGTGAAACTTCAATTTTTGCCAGATGTGGAACTCCACTATTTTGCTCACTTTCACTTTCACTTGCTGCAGGCCTTTTAATTAAAGCAAAAACCTATCTAAGGACTTTGTTTTCTGCCTCCCTTTCAAATGTTGCGGAAGGAATGAGTAAGGCAAGTGTCCATTGAAAAAAGAGCTAAAGCATGACCAGTAGACAATTTATACAGGGTGTCTTTTTAATGAAGTCAGAAGCATCCTGCCACTTAGCTAACACTTCCTTAATCTCCCTTGAAGAAATAACTTCCTCCAGTTTGACCTGATCTCTTGCAACACTTCCGAATGTTGCATCGTCTGTAGCTCGATCAACCCCTCAGTCGTGAGTTCTTCTTGATGCTCCTCGACAAGGTCGTTGACATCTGCCTCATCTAGCTCCAACTCCATGGACTTTCCTAGAGACAATCTCTTCCAACACAGCGGTCTCAGGCTCAGGCCACAATTTCTTCTATGCTGAATTTAAGGTTCTTCGAGTGACACCCTGCCATGCTTCATCAATAATTTTTCAAATGATGTTTTACAATGTTGAACATGGTCCCTTCCAAATTCACGAAGGGTGAGGTTGGTATTACTGTGACATCAAAAAAGCATTTCTTGAACAAATGCTTGTGTACAACTTCTTGAAATTAGAAATGACCTGTTGGTCCATGGGCTGGAGCAGTGGAGGACTGTGTTTGGGGGGAGATAGAGGACCCTAATGAAATCAAATTCGTCAAGAATGTCATCTTCAAGACTTAAGGGGTGGCCATGTGGGCATTATCTAGGATGAGAAGACATTTCAATGGCAGGTTTTTTTCCAGCAAATATTTCTGACTGCCGACCAAAGCCAGATTTACTACATTCTGTGAAAAAAATGCCTGGTAACCCATGCCTTTGCATTAGCTCACCACATCACTTGAAGTTTTTCTGTCAAGATCTTGTGACTCATGAGAACTTGTGGGTTCTCGGATGATTCACCAACAGCTGGCATTAGCACATAAGGATAGAGTCAATCTATCCTTCATGGATTTATGGCCCGGCAGTTTCTTCTTTTCAGCCATGATGAATGTCTCCATGACTTCTTTTTCCAAAAAAAGGCCTTTTTCATCACAGTTGAAGACTGGTTGGGGGATGTAACCTCTCGCAGCAATAAGTGCAGCCAATCGTTCAACGTACTCCTCTGTGGCTTTCACATCTGAGCTCGCAGCTTCCCCATGCCTCACAACCGAGTGGATCCCGGTTCGCTTTTTAAAATTATCAACCATCCACAACTAGCTTTAAACGTCCCCCTAGTTGACATTATGTCTCCCCACCCTCAGCTGCTTCCTTTTTGTTTCAAATCTTCATAGATTGTGCTGACCTTTCACAGATGATTATCTCAGTATGGCTATCTCCTGCCAGCTGCTTCTCCTTAATCCAGCACAACAGAACCTCTCCATCTCGTCATTTATATTTGTCCATAACTTAGACATGATGGTTATGGCTTTGGAAGCCTTTGTGCTCATGGTAGCATCCTTCTGTTTGAGGATTGTACATATCGTCGATGTACCCTGCTCGTAAACACGTGCCAACTCATTCACGCAGACACCACGCTCATGTTTCTTGATAATTTCATGGTTCATCTCTATCGTCATCATGCGTTTTTCTTCTCACTGCCAATCTTAGCACTTGTTTTCCTAGGACCCGTCACTTATTATAAAAAATGTTCACAAAAATCCAGTGAAATCAATGTTATATGTATATTATGTGTATATATGATAAATATATATTATATATTATATATATATATATATATATATATATATATATATATTTGTAATATTATATATTTAATTATAATATATTATATATTATATAAATATATATAAAGTATATATATATATATATATTATATATATATATATATATATATATATATATATATATATCTATTGGATATTTATTATATATATATATAGATATAACATATATATATATATATATATATATGGTATATATATTATATAATATATATATTTATATATTTCTTTAATATTATTATTATAATAAATATTATATAATAAATATCCATATATATATATAATATATATATATATATATATCTATATATATCTATTATATATATTATATATATATATATATATATCTATATATATAGGATTTATAAATATATATATATATATATATATATATATATATATCTATATATATATATATATATATACTAAATATATATATGCTATATATATATATATATATATATATATAATATACATATAATATATATATATATAATATATATCTATCTACATGATTTGATTTTCACTGGATTTGTGAACATTTGGAAAAACATTAATATGATTTTCAGCAGGGAAGAGTACACACTCTCGAGGATCAATATCACAGCATGCTACGAGTTACAAGTACAATTACAAGGTTAGGATATCCAACATAAAGAGATATCCAACCATCTACTGTTGTAATCAACTATCGCCATTGTTAGCCTGTAAAAGAAAGAAAATCTGATTAAAAGAATAATGATACTACCTCTCGCATCCAAGGGAATAGCCCTTAGAAATAAGAGGACATCCCTAAACACCAACACCACACACCCTCCCTCTCATGAGTGCTTGGATAGAGATATGAGCTTTTTACCAGTACAGATGAGTTTGCTCTTCAGTCTGGTTTGGAGTTATGCAAAGCATGGTATTGTTCTTGGACCTTAGGGTTTCAAACACATAGGACAGTAGATACAGAATCCCTCTTTATTCTTCTTCTTAGGGCTTCGGCCTCGAAGGTGAACTTTTAATTAGGAAAAGAATGATAGGTCATTGTTGATGATTATCACTCATAATTATGTAGTGGTGATCTGCTCAGCTCATTTGACTCGCTCGGCCAGCTAGCTTGCCGAGATGAGTGCTCAACTCTACCACAAACTCTCTGCTCTTGATCAGTGCGAGGTTTCACAGGGTCATCGTCTTTGTCATCTCACTCCTCACCTCCCGCTTCGAAGGTTTCCACAGCCTCCTAAGAAGAGGAAGGTAGTTTCTCCGCCACCAAGAAGTCTCGCCTCGAGACTTCAGAGAGTTTGCATCCTCTCCTTAGGAGGAAGCAGTTGCTTGGCTGTCTCTTCAGCTCACTTGTTCCTTCTGGAGTGGGGACCAAGACACTATCCCTAGAATATTGTGTCTCGGAGCCCCTGGAGTTCAAACCCAAGTTCGTTATCTGGTCCCTGGTTCCAAGGGCGTGGTGGCTCATGGAAATGGGGCTGTGTCTGATAAGCCATCACAGACCTAGGTCTGTGGTTGGCTCAGAAATCTCACATAAGGCCCATGTCTTGTCCTCTACTTTTGACGTTGTGAGAATTTTCAGACAGAGATATATCTCATTAGACTCATTATCATCTTTCTGTTACCATTGGTATAACTGAAGTCTGTAGTCCTCTGTTCCATCACACACCTGCCCCACTGGCTTCTGCAATGACACAGAATGATTTTCTTAAGACAATTTGAGTTTTTTTTCTTCTAATATGTATTCTCTAATTTGTAAGGTGTTCAATTATTCTTTGTTCACCCTGAGTTTTGAAAATGATAACGAGACTTTGCCTGTTTACCAGCCCGACCCCCCCTAGCTCTGCTTCCAGAGTAGATAGAAAGTTCCTCCCTGATCCAAAACCACATAAAAAGCAGTTCTTCAGGCAGTACAATCCATGTGTTTTTTTTCATTACTAAAAGACCTCTCCACCTCATTGCAAGCACCAACTTTCTCACCGAGTAGCAATGAATTAGTGGAATAACTTTTTCAGTCCTCTGTAAAACACTTGGGATTAGAGCCGTCTTCACTGGTTGGTTTCATCGACGGGACTTTTTCTATGATTAGAATCTTGAGAATTCACTTCTCTCCAATTCAACTGTGAAGGTGTAGGTCCACATTCACCTTAGTCATCCACTAAGTAGTATTGTTTCTGATTCTGTGAGACTGAATTATTGATGAGAAACTTCTCTGTCTCACCATCACAGGGTCCTCAGTCTCTAGAAAGCATTTCATTCTCGTCTAATGTGCACATACCTCACAAGAATCATCATCTCGTCTCTTCACAGGTTCCTCTCAAGCCCTCTTTACTCCCTCCTCGTTATTCATCCTCAACACATGGTCTGTACCATCTCAATCGTGACTCTCTTATCACCTCTGTAATCTTTACTAAGCCTGCCCTTCTTCTTACTTCGTCATTTTCCAATCTCTCATGCAGCGATATTCCCATAATCCACCTCAGCATTCTTATCTCTGTTCTCTCAAGCTTTACTCCCTGTTTTCTTCTTAGAGCCCAAGTTTTCTGCTCCTTACATTAACACTGGTCTTACCACTGTGCTATAGATCTTGACTTTTAACTTGGTTGGCATTTTTCTTATCATATACTACTTCAGTTACCTCTACCCCCATCCTTGCAGCTTTTATTTTATCTTACTGTCAACTTCAACCTCACATCCTCCCTCTCGGCTTTAATGTAGATTTCCTAAGTATTTAAACTTTTCCACCTGTTTTATAATCAAACCTCTTCTTCCTTGTATTACTGTCTTGCCTCTGTCTTCCCTACTGCTCACCCTCCTGATTCTTTTCACTTAACACACACTTACCAGCACAAACAAAAATGGGCTTAATGCTGACCCTTGTGTAATCCAACACTAAACTCGCCAAAGTTTTTCTGTTTCCCCAACTGCTGTTATTACTTTTGCTGCTTGTTCTTCGATATATCATCTTGACCAGGCTAACCAACTTTTATGGGACTTTCCTCTTCCTCAGACACCAAAACAACACTTCTCTTGAGATTTTAGCATATGCTTTCTCTAGGTCTATGCCTCAAGGATGCATATTTTCAAATACCCATCCACCAGTCCTCTTGCAAGTACCTCCGCTTAATCTTTGGTTCAGAGCACTTTGTTTTGGGCTCCGAACCGCTTGCCGCTTGTTTGTCCTTGTTCAGTTTGGGCCATGGGCCATTTCACCTGGGATACACCTTCTGAGGTATCTCAATGATTGCTAGTCCTGGAAAAATCTTTGTCATAGTTGCTCCCTGGAGATAGAATGACTTCTTGTGTTTTGTCAGGACCTTTTTGTAGCAATCAATTGAGAAGTCTGATCTTACACCCAAGTAGAGGGTAAAGTATCTCATATTCGGCCATGCTTACTGATGTGGTAGCAGCAAGAGCCTACCCCTCAGACTCACATATTAGCAAGTTCATAGAGGCAATGCAATTATTCCTGTCTCAATAGGAAGAACCAGCTCGGCAGTGGTAAGTCATTCTCGGTCACCTGTCATTCTTGCAGAAGGCTAGTCCCATTAGGGACTCCCCATTCTTCCTGATTCCTTTCTCAAAGTAAGGAAGGACTTATTCTGGTGGTTAGACGACAGGAATGTTGTAATAGTAGTGCCATTAGGCAGGCACTCAAAATCCTGTGATGCTTCTGTTTTTGGATACATCACCAAGAGAGAGAATGCACCACCTGGAGAGTTTGCTGATTTCAGGTGTGTGGAACTGGACCTTTGTACAACCTTCACATCAATATTCTGGATCAAAAGGTAGTATTTTTGGCTGTACAAGAAGTTCAGGATCCAGTGATGGGGAACTCCATGGTGTTTATATAAAAATACAACTGCACAGTGTTGCATAGGTTAAGAAGCAGGTGAATTGCCTTCCCTTCAGCTCCACATGTTGGTGGTGCGGTTTTCAGGTTCAGCAGAGGGTGGTAGCACACTCAGTAGATCTGTCAGCCAGGTAAATCCTGGGGAATCAGAACAGAGCAGCAGACGAGCTTAGTTGCCAGGGTTCAGAGATAGGGACAGAATGGTCCCTGCCCACAAGACATTGTAGAAAGATTGTTCGATTTTGGGGGCTTATCAGCTATAGACCTCTGCAACCTGGCACAATGGAAAGCTCCTGGTGTTCTGTTCTTTTGTGCTGGAACCAGGGGCAGCAATAGGAGAGGCTTTCCAACACCCATGGGACAATCTCCAAGGCCTATGCTTTTCCTCCATTCTGTCTGATTCATTGGGTGATCAACAGGGTCATGATCACCCCAAATCTCAGGATGACCCTGCTAGCTCCCAAGTGGCCACATGCCGAGTGGTATCTGGACCTGCTACCTCTACTTTCCTGGGTACCAAGAGAGATTCCCCCTTGGCACAACCTGCTGTACTAGCCGCTCATAGAGAGGTATCGCCAGGCTGTGAGAGAACTGACACTTCATGCCTGGTAGACTATCCACCATCTCATGTGAGCAAGAGGTTTTTTCTCGTCATACACAACCAAGATTTCTGGATACCTTTGTAAATCTTCAGCGGCTCTGTACTAGGGGAAAAGAGTCATCTGTGATTGGTGTCATTGATGGGTATCTCTCTGGTCGGATCTCCTCTTCAGCAGGTAGCAGACTTTCTTGTCTTTCGTCACAGCTGTCGGGAGCTACAGAGCTGCCCTTGGACTAATCCTTTGCTTAAAGGTGTGGATATCTCTTCTTGTGGAGATCTCCATGCTGTTGAGAAACTTCAAACAGTTTAGCCTTCCAGGGAATTCAGATCCCCCGGAGTGGGATGTGGCTCTTGTTTTACGGAGCCTGACTTGTGTACCCTAGCCTTTACAAGAGTCATCAGACAAGGATCTGACCTTCAAATTGTGCTCTTGCTTACCCTGGCATTGGCAAAGAGAGTTGGTGAACATCATGGACATTCCTTCAATGTTAAACACTTGAAGGGATGAGGATCTGTCACACTCAAGTTTGTCCCAGAATTCGTAACAAAGACTCAGAATCCATTGATTAGAGTTCTTTTTGATCCCCTTCCTAGAGGACTTTGCTGATAGTGATCAAGCGAATATGCTACTGTGTCCAGTTCGAGTGTTGTGGCATATGAGTGAGGGGAATTCCTTTGCTCACTCTTCTTAACCACCAATTAACCCATTTCCAACATACACTGAAAGATACTCCTTCATAAAAAGCTCTGGTTTGTATAGCTCTGAAAAAACAAAAAAATGTCATATTTGAAGAAAAGTAGCAGCACATACCTTCCAAGACTGTTATCAGTGTTGCTGGTCATAATAGCTACTCATGTATTGTATCAACAATAACAATTAGTGAAACTAATTTGAAAACTTTTCATCTCTCTTCAAATTACTACTCAATTCACCCTTACTATTTTTTCTATCATCATCTGCTGCATCTGTGGATAATATAGGTGTTATGTATAGCTGGATCACATATAATTAAGCATTTGCTGTGTACTGTACCCTTCCTGCTATTACCCCACAAAACTCTTATGCTGGTCTCTTTCATTTTCTATTCTTGGCTTTTGATTTGTTAATAAGATATGTTCATAAGTAATTTGTATTGTAATGTCAAGCTAAGATGGTTTACAGATGTGAGGTGATGGGCATCAATATTAACTGTTGTTGCATTGTTGGCCCCAGGAATGTTTTGATGCTGTGTCTGGACAACGTTTGGTAGGATTGTATTTCATGTTTGAATAGAACTATCAAATGCACGCTTTGTTAATCGCCTGAGACCTTTATGGGAACCTGAATTGAATTTGATCGATTATTTTGCTGCTTCAGTTCTGGCATTATGTTTCCTAACTTTGTGTTGCATTGTTTGATTTCAGATTCTCCCTCGAAGAGCCTTCCTTTCTTTGACAGTTTTGATTAGCATCAGGATTTTGGGAAATGCATGTTGTTTAATGGTACTACATGGAACAATACCAATGGCAACTCTTAAAGTGTTTGAGGCAATAGTAAATTATTGTACGTGTATTTAACAAATTTAAACACAAGTAAAATTTGTTTTTGAATATAGATTCATACATCAGCAGTGAAAAGGGATTTTGACGTAAGGAAAAATCTATTTCTGGGCGATTGGCTCGTGTCGCCAGCGAAATATCCTTTAATCTATTATTTCTAGGGTAAATGTACTAACACATACCAGAGAATAAAAAATAAAATAAAGAAAAAGGTCAGTATAACTGACTCGCTCACTCCTCCAGGAGGGTGTCGGTATGAACACTAGGCGAGTGAGACCACTACCACGAGCCAAATGCCAATAGAAATCTCCCACTACAAAATCCCTCCAAGAGGGGAGCCGACCCACAGAGTGAGCAGCTCGTACTACTACTACTCCATCCCATGCTGCCGACTGCTGCGCCTCTGGTGGCCATCCTGAAGTTAGCAGACAATCTTGGGCGAAGGGATGGGTAGGGTGGGATTTCGCTGGCGACACGAGCCAATCGCCCAGAAATAGATTTTTCACCTTACGTTCAAAAATCCCTTTTCTGGGCTCAGCTCGTGTCGCTGCGCGAAATCGTACCAGAGAAATAGCACAAGATTGTAAACAAAAGTAATAAAATAAATCAGAATAGGTCTCAAATAAAATAAGTAATATAAAAACAAAAAAAGAATATAATTGCTAAAAAGATACAAATACACAGTGATACAAACTAAAAATATGCTTAAATTACCCTTAATTCTAAACATGTTTCTTAACATAAGGTAATTTACATATGTACAGAGGTAAATTGGCTTACATGTTAACAAATGGTATCTGTGTAAAGGCATGTATCAAAAATATAATAGCAATTAAAACAATCAAATGAACAAATTAATCAACAATGATAATATATAAGGAATGTATATGACTTAATATACAAAACCCGTAACCATTATAAATGAGATGTATCCCCTAGCATAAAAATAAGGGGGTAACATCCATGAGATCAATATGCATAATCATCTGTGAGTGTCCCTAGCAAAAAAAAATAAGGGGCACCCACTACATCATCAAAAAAGCAGCTAAGGCACAAGGTGAATGTAAATGAACACGGTAGGAATAGACGAACTGTTGGGTGAAGCAGGTAGAAAGGAGGACTGAATCTTCTACTACAAATTAACTAGAGTCAGGGGAAACTATGTTTCCCGCTGCTACTGCTGAAAATTTCAGAGCTTCCAAGGACTTAAGGTAATGGCGTTTGAACACTGTCGGCGATTTCCATCCGGTATACTTTTTCAAACTCATCGAAGTTCATGTGTTGGAAATAATTAATTGAGGTGGCTACTGCTCTGACATCATGTGCTTTTGGGAAAGAGTCAGGATTGGCTTGTTTAATAAAGTACAGGATTTGTTGCCTGATGCCTTTAATGGATAAAGTTCCACCTTTTTCCCTCTTAAAGAGGGGCCGGGGCCCCGATGAGGATGAGGAGGTCCTGGATAGAAAGGCTCGTAAGGTTGAAACTGGACAAAGGGATACATCTTGCTTGGAAGAGGTAGTACTTTCCAAGGTTCCCACCTCATCAAAGGATCTTCATTCTTTGCCAAAAAGCTACGTTCCGGAGAAAGTAGGACTTCCCCTGTGGGAAGGAATTGAATATGATCCGGATCTCTGGATAAAGCCGACAGTTCTGAAATTCTTGCTCCTGAAGCCAGGCGTTAATAAAAATAGGGTTTTCCTTAGGAGCATCATAAACGAGCATGTGTCATTATCGGTTTCGGAAGCCAGTTTTAGAACATCGTTTTAAGAACCATGAAACTGACGTAGGCCTCACAGAAGGCCTAAGTCTAGCACATGCCTTAGGAATAGACGAGAAGTAGGTATCCGTCAAGTCTATGTTAAATCCAAATTGAAATATCTTTTTCAAGGCTGACTTGTTTGTCGTAATCGTGCTAGCTGCTAAACCTTTTTCAAATAAGGATCTGAAGAAGGATATAGCTGAATTAACTGTCATGATTCTGATATCTGACTCTCTCAGGAATGGTTGCTAACTTTTTGACAGCAGCATCATACTGCCTCAAAGTGAATCCCTTTTATCGGATCCAAGAAGAGAATATTCTGAGGGTCAATATTCGCATCTCTTTTTGCCGCAAACTTCATGAAATCCATAAAGTTAGGGTTTTGAGAATCCCTGAGGAAGCGAACACAGTCTTCGTTTGTACTGACTGGGAGAGCTTGGACTGGGGATCCGAAGAGGACGAAGGCCCAGTTTCCAGAATTAGGGGATACCAATTGCTCTTCGGCCAGTCTGGGCTACTAGAGCCACTTGACCCTTGAATGTCCTGAGTTTGTTCAATACTTTCATAAGGAGATTCACTGGAGGGAAGACGTAAATCTTCTCCCAGTTGTTCCAGTCCAGAGCCAGGCGTCCGTGGCGTAAGCCGAGAGGGTCCAGGTTGGGGGCTACATAACACGGTAGTTTGTGGTTCGCTTGGGATGCGAAGAGATCCACCTGTAGCCCTGGGACTCTTTGAAGGATCCATTGGAACGAACTGTTGTCCAGTGACCATTCCGACTCTAGGGGCACTGATCGGGATAGGGCGTCTGCTATGACGTTTCTCACTCCAGCTATGTGAGTGGAGGAAAGATGCCAACTGAACTTGTCTGCCAGGGAGAAGATGGCTACCATGACGTGATTTAGATGACGTGACTTGGAGCCTCCTCTGTTTATACAATGTACTACCACTGCGCTGTCCAGGACTAGCTTTATGTGGGAGTACTTTGGTGGGTGTAACCTTTTAGAGTCAAGAACACTGCCATTGCCTCCAGTACGTTTATATGGAACTGACGGAACTGGAGTGACCAAATCCCTTGAACCTTTTTGACCTGGGAATACCCTCCCCAGCCGCTTAAGGACGCGTCTGTGTGGATGGTGATCCCTGGTGGAGGAACTGAGAAGGGGTACTGACACTGATAGATTCTTGACTTTTGCCCACGGCCGAAGCCGATTCTTTAGAATCAGAGGCACTGAGGATAGCTTGTCCCTGGACCTGACATTTGCTCGCGAGCGCCAGATCCTGGTTAGGTCTTTCAGTTTGGCTTTCATTAAGACGTTCGTTACTGATGCAAACTGGAGAGAGCCGAGGATCCTTTCCTGAGCTCTCCTTGATGCTAGTTTGTGACTTAGAAATTGCTTGACTGACTTCGCTATTTCTTTTCTTTTTTGTAGATGGAATCGACAGAGTGTGGGAGGATAGATTCCATTGAATGCCTAGCCACTGAAAGTTTGACTCTGGAGTGAGTCTTGACTTGGACTTGTTTATCTTGAATCCTAGATATTCTAGGAACTGGATCACTTTCAGTGTAGCCTTGTTGCATTCCTCGACTGATGGGGCCCAGATCAACCAATCGTCGAGATACGCCACTACCATAATCCCTTGCGATCTGAGTTGTTGCACTAACACTTCCGCTATCCGCTTCGTGAACACCCTGGGTGCCACGTTGAGTCCGAATGGAACTACCTTGAAGGAGAATGTCTGGTCTCCTATCTTGAAACCCAGATACGGACGGAAGTGTCTTGCAATAGGGATATGATAGTAGGCGTCTGTAAGATCGATAGAGGTGGTGACGGCCCCACGGGGAAGTAAGGTCCGCACCTGTGAGATCGTGAGCATCTTGAACTTGTCGCAGCGGATGGCTAAGTTTAAGCGGGACAAGTCTAAGATTACCCTTCTTTTTTGTGAGCCTTTCTTTGGCACGCTGAACAAGCGACCTTGAAATTTTAATCTCTTGACTCTCGCTATAGCTCCTTTCTGAAGGAGGTCCTCCGCGTACTCTGTCAATTCTTTGGAAGGAAGTTGACGGAAAGGTCTGGCTGGAGGTGGGTTCGTCAACCAGCTCCAACCCAGCCCTTTTGACACTATGCTCTGAGCCCATTGGCTGAAGTTCCACCGGTGGCGAAAGTGAAACAGCCTCCCTCCTACCTGAAGTTCTTCATTGGTTCTGGTAACCGCCTCGGCCTCCTCTGAAGTGCTTTCCCCTATTAAAGGGGCCTCCCGATCCTCTCCCACGAAAGGACCGCTTACCTCTGCCTCCCTTACCCGAGCGGTCATACTTCTGAGAAGCTTGACTCTCGAAGGCTTGATTGTAAGCTGGAGAGATGGCGTATGAGGTAGAGGGTTGAGGCTGAGGGGATATCACATAAATTGGCTGTGATTGACCTTTAGAAGTGGAAGGTTGGGCTGTCTGCACTAACGGCACTGCTGGAACTTGTTGAGGAAAGCGTGGTTGCTTCTTCTGGTAAGGTTGGAAACGCCTGGGTTTCCTTTGTCCCTTACCTTTAGGTGTCAAGTCTTGCCTCCTCCTAGCCGTAAGGCCCCAACGGTCCTTAAGGCTCTGGTTCAACCTCGTAGCCTCTGCCTGGACTTCCTTAACCATAGCCTCTGGGAAGAGATCTGCGCCCCAGATGTTAGAGGAGAGTAACCTATTCGGCTCGTGTCGAATGGTTGCCTCTAGTAGGACATGCTTCCTACAATTCGTTCTAGCAGTGGCAAACTCGAACATATCTGACTGCACCGTTTGAGTCAGGGCTTTGGTCATAAGCTTAAAAATTGGTTCTGATCCATAGGCCATGGTTGCTACCTCAGACATAGCCATAGAGTTGATTGATCTGGCTAGTCGTGATTTTGCGTCAAATTCAGCTTGAATAAGACTATCTGGGAGCCTGGGTAGCTTTTCACCAAACTGCTCCATAGCACAGTCCGGTTTGAGTTTGCCAGCTGAGAATGTATTCGGCAAGTCTTCACAATTCTCCAATTGAAGGGAGTAACGGAGATGTGGGATCTGCTTCTTTCAACTGAGGCATGGTTTCCCCCTTCTGGGCCGCTGAGATGGTCGACCTTGCTATCTTGGTTAGGAACGGGAGCGGGGTACTCTCATCCATTGTGAAAATGGTAAAGGGACTTTTAAATGGTTGTATCTTGGTGTTAGAACAATCCATGCCTCTAAACATCTGAGCCATTCTCTCTGAGCCTGGTCTCGTGAATAGAGGACTGTCTCCTTTGGTACCCTATCGTCCCGAACCATCGCCGAAGGCGTGAGCCTTGCGTAGCCTATGAAAGGAGGCTGTAGGCCTTCCGGTAGAACTCGAAGTCCTCTATTCTCGAGTTCCCAAACTCCGGGATGGAGATGAGACCGTCCTGGAAGGGGGCGTATGACGCTACTCTCCATGGGTTGTTCATAGAGAAAGCAGGAAGTGAGTCATACGGAGAAGCTGAGTTCCACTTGTGTTGGAAAGTGAGGGAGAGGCTAGAGGGGCTTCTCTTAGCCCGGCTATATAGTATCTTGGGAAGTGATCCTATCCGACAGGCGAGAGATCATCTGTTCCATACTACTCTTTAGGGACCCAACTAGTCGCCCACCTGTTGCAACAGGCCAGCATTGGAGTCCAAAGCGGAGCTGCTGCGGAGGTGGAGGGGAGGCTCTGAATTGGAACCAATGGTAGCGGAACTGGTGATTCTGCCGGAGTGCGAGATCTCTCCTTGGATTTACTTTTTGAGGACTTAGAGCCGGAGCTAGAAGCTTTAGACCTGTCTGGGCCGTGGGATTGCGAGCCGGAGACTTACGTGAGGAAGAAGACGAGGACGTCTTCTTAGACGACGATGACGTCTTAGTCAAGGTCATCACTTTAGCCTTGACCTTAGGTCTAACCGAAGCCTCAGGAGAGTATATAATTCATCACCCAGTAAAGCCTTGGAAGGATGGAGAGGTTGCAGGGGTAGAAGAAACAGTCACACCCAAGGGCGACCCTTGGGTGCCTACATTACTTACCTCGACCAACAGGTCGTCTATACCTACCATCGGTTCAACATTAATATCCAGGGTTGCGACATCCGTGGAGATATCCTGGTCTTGTTCAGTTAAGGAGGCCGCCAGCTGTTGTTGGATAAAGGCGATAGTCGGGTCCGCCTCTACTGGGTCGACGTAAACCTGTCGCCTTGCCTCCGGGAAGATTAATAGTGCTAACCGCTTCTCGAGGATGGTAGGGCTGACCCTTGGCGGCGTTCTTGCCAAAACCTCCGACCCAGGCCCGCAGGGTAGCCAGTGCGGTATCCCTTTACTGCCGGAGCCTGTAAGAGAGGGCGTATTTTAGATTTAAGAATCACTTAAAACTTAAAATCAAACTTAGAGTATAACTTAAACTAGATGCCTTAAGTTAAAGTAAATGATGAAAACTTAAGCACTAAAAAGGAAGCGGAGCAGCTACTGGAGATGGAATACTTACCCCTTCCAAAAGCTGGCTCACCAGATCGTAACATATGGTACACGTTTCATGGTTACCAGACTGGGATGTACCCCGTGCGGAGTCGCGCATGGAGCATGGGACCGGCAAACTTCGTGTCCACAGGGGGTCCTGAAGTGTAGCGGAACATCCCGGATGCTCACAGTTGGTGGCCTGTAAGTGGGAAGACACATTGAGTATCTTAAATAGCATCACTTACAGACTAAAGGACAAAAGAACTCCGTTACATGACGGAGCTACGGAAAAATAAAAAATTTGGGCATAACCCCTCCTGCTTTGCACACCTGAATAGGCTATAATCCCGGAGAGATCCGGTAAGATATGAAAGGGAGGGGGATGGTTTAAGGTACTTAAGATAAACTTATAGATAACTTAAACCTAAACACAAGCGAACCAGGACTAGGTCCAGTGTGAAGCGGAGTGTAGTAACTCAGCAATACGGTAAGGTTAGTAGTGACCTACTGTATGTTCCGGTACACTCTACTGGGTGGACTAGCCCCTTCCGCTGGATACCAGGACTCCGATCAGGGAGGGGGCTCTAGTAAGGAGGGAAAGGGCGAGAGGACATACATGCTCGAGCTAGCCCGGAGCGACAAGGTAGCAACAGAGGGGGGGGAGGGTGGGAAGGCCAGGGCCCCCCACAACGTACCCACCCGGCCGGACCGATAAGCCGGAGAGGTCGAGACCAGTCTGGGTCTGTCCCGACTCCCTAGCCCCTCCGCCTGAGGAGAGAGAGGGAGGCAGGGCTCGGGTATGTGGAGCGAGCATGGGCAGACCGACCCACCCCCGCCCGACCTCTATGGAAGAGCGGGAGGGAGGGGGGGGAAGGGTGACTGGGCAGGCGTCTGGCTGTAACCCGTGATCACGAAGTGACCACGAGGCGGTAAACTGAGATACGATCACCAAACCTAGGCCAACCAACTGATCAGAGAGAAGCTATCGGGAAGCAACTTGAACTGAAAAGCGGTAGCATACGGGCCCACAGGGCTAAAACCAACTGATAACAGAGATACTATAGGAAGCAACCCGAACTGATCAGCGGTAGTATAGGCTCTATGAGCCAGGACCTATGGCTAAGCCAGACGCCTAAACTAACCTAACGATGATAAAATACATATATAAAATAAAATAAAATGAAAGAGAGAAAGTAATTATAGCAGGAGAAAAAATCAGGAGTGTACGACTAAACCGAAGGCAAAGTCTACCACTCAAAGCTAGTCAGAGGCCGATACTAAGAACCTGGACTAGGGTCTGGATAAGAAAAAGCCTACATAAGGTGAAATACATGCATGCATGACAACCTGAGTAGACCTTAATCTAAACAAGCGGATAATCAAAAATAGAGCGTACATAAATAGGGATGTTTAGGTATGGGTAGACAAGAACGAACCCATTCACGCGGCAGAACCATGCTGCCATGCTTCCGACCCCGAGAACGTATTTATACCTAAAAAAACGGCAAATACTGTCATCAGGGACGGAAAAAAAAACCAACTAATCGTAAATACTGAGTACTTAACTTAGCTGCTGCGATAGCTGCACGCTCCATTATAGTAAAAATCCACGAAAGGGCTACAAAAAAACACAGAGAGAAAATTAGCACGTGTGGCTCCTGGCGGCCTAACTTTTAAAGGATGGCCACCAGAGGCGCAGCAGTCGGCAGCATGGGATGGAGTAGTAGTAGTACGAGCTGCTCACTCTGTCGGCTAGGCTCCCCTGGGGGCTTGGAGGGATTTTGTAGTGGAGATTCTATTGGCATTTGGCTCGTGGTAGTGGTCTCACTCGCCTAGTGTTCATACCGACACCCTCCTGGAGGGTGAGCGAGTCAGTTATACTGACCTTTTTCTTTATTTTATTTATTCTCTGGTATGTGTTAGTACATTTACCCTAGAAATAATAGATTAAAGGATATTTCGCGCAGCGACACGAGCTGAGCCCAGAAATCTGGTTGTAGTCCTTCAAGATATTGTACTTAATTAATAACATATTTATTGAGTAATTATTTGTAAACAATTTATGTTAAGAGTTGTGAATTGAACACATTGATATACAGAACAGGAACGGGACATAAGGCTAAAATGAATCCAGGACATTCTTTAGAACTTCCTTTGAAAAGTGAAACTGAAGGTGCATTATCACTACCTTCCATAAATCAAGAAAACAGCAACATGGCTGCCTTTAGTGGAACCAGTGATGGAGACTTTTTGCTCTGGATCCATTGATGGACATCAAAATAGAACCAGAGGATTTTTGTGAGGTCTAATGAAGATGATGAATATTCATATGAAATGAATTCAATAGTGAATGAAAAACATCCACAAACTTGCAAAAGGAAGTAAAAACAAGAAGAAGGAACTAGTCACAATGGAGAGAAGCCTTTCAGATCAACTGACTGTGAGAAAGCAATTTACAAGAGAATTAATTTTACAAATGATATTACAAATCCTACCAGAGAGAAATTCATATGCAATGACTGTGGGAAAACATTTTCCTTGAAATATAATCTTATAGTTCATATGAGAATCCATACGGGAGAAAAGCCATTCACGTGCAAGGAATGTGGGAAAGGATTTTCCTTGAAAAATCATTCTTACAAGTCATATGAGATTACATACTGGAGAGAAGCCATATATATGCAAGGAATGTGGGAAAGCATTTTCCCAGAAATCAAGTCTTACATGTCATATGAGATGGCATACCTGGAGAGAATCCATTCATATGCAACGAATGTGGGAAATTCATTTTACCAGAAACACATCTTACAATTCATATGAGAATCCATACTGGAGAGAAGCCATATAAATGCAAGGAATGTGGGAAAGCATTTTCCCATAAATCAAGTCTTACACTTCATATGAGTATTTCATTCTGGAGAGAAAGCCATTCCTGTGCAACGAATGTGGGAAATCATTTTAACCAGAAACACATCTTACAATTTCATATGAGAATCCATACTGGAGAGAAGAAAAAAAAAAAACCTTTATGTTGTAAAGAATGTGGGAAAGCATTTGCCATGGAAAGATGGATCTTACAATTCATATGAAAATCCATACTGGAGAGAAGCCATATATATGCAAGGAATGTGGGAAAGCATTTTCCCATAAATCAAGTCTTACACTTCATATGAGATTTCATTCTGGAGAGAAGCCATTCCTGTGCAACGAATGTGGGAAATCATTTTACCAGAAACCACATCTTACAATTCATATGAGATTCCATACTGGAGAGAAGCCATTGCATTTGCAAGGAATGTGGGAAAGGATTTTCCCAGAAACCAGATCTTTCACGTCATATGAGATTGCATACTGGAGAGAAGCCATACATGTGCAATGAATGTGGGAAAGCATTTTCCCAAAAACAAACAGTCTTACACGTCATATGACATTGCATACTGGAGAGAATCCATTCGTATGCAAGGAATGTGGAAAAACATTTTCCCAGAAATCAAGTCTACACGTCATATGAGGAATCCACATCGGAGAGAATCCATTCATGTGCAAGGAATGTGGAAAGCATTTCCAGGGAAAGATAAACTTACAATTCATGTGAGAGTCCATACCAGAGAGAAGCCATTCATGTGCAATTGAATGCAGGAAAGCATTTTCCAATAAATCAAGTCTTACACGTCATATGAGGTTGCATACTAGAGAGGAAAACGAAACAACATGATAAAATAAACCAGTTACGGGCAGAGATCTCTCAAATGACCAACTATATGACAGATCAAATTACTCACTAAAATCTGCTCAAGAAAATAAGGAAAATAAAGAAAAAATACTGAATAGGGGATGAACAAACAAGTGGAAAACTGGCAGACCACCAAGCAAAGTAAAGGCCCTAACTGCACAATGAGAAACAGACAACAGAAGATAAAAGCAAAACAGATAAATAGGTCAGTTTGGTGAAAACCCAAAGATTGTTTATAGAAAACATGAAAGAAACAGTGGGGAGGTACGAACACCACCGAGCAAGGAAGACCTAGAGAGATTTTGGAAGCCACTGTTTGAAGACCCTAGACAACACCAAGAGAATTCCAATGGATTGACACCTTTAGGCAGAAGAACAGTCAGAAACAGCAAATGCCACCAATAAGGTTAACCATCGAAAAAAGTAACAAAGAAAATAAAAGAATATAATAATTTCAAGATAACAATAATAGACAAGATCCCAGACTGAGCTCCCTAAAAGCTCAGAGACTGAGCTCCCTAACAAACATAGGCCAATATGCTGCCTTCCAACAACCTACAAATGGCTCACAGGAGTCATAGCAGACGAGATCTGTGAACACCTAGATCAAGGAAAAATATATGGAATAAGAACGAGAGATGCACAAGAAACAAACTAGGCACTAAAGATCAACTGCTAATAAACAAAACAATATTAGAAGATTGTAAGAAAAGGCTGTGGAATCTTAATATGGCTTGGATAGATTACAAGAAGGCATTTGATACCGTGCCGTGCACCTGGATATTCAAATGTATGGAATTAGACAACATCAATGAGGAAATAAGATCTTTCTTGGCAGCTCAGATGAGTAAGTGGAAGACCACTCTCTGTCTAAAACACTCTGAGGGCCAGATAGTAATTCCAGACATAACCAAAAAATCCAAAGAGGAATATACAGGGTGACGGCCTCTCACCACTCTGTTCTGTTTGACCATAGATCTGCTTAGTAAAAATGTTGAACAACATTAACACTGGCTATGACCTAAGCAAAAGCAGAAGCAGAAAAGAGAAGAAAAGAGTGAACCACTGCTCCTCATGGATGACCTGAAGTTGTTTGCAGACTCAGAGAAAAATTGGAAGAACAAGTAGGACAGTCCACCAATTTTCAAATGACACCTGCATGGAATTTGGGTTGGACAAGAATGCCACAAGTACAATAAAGAGAGGGAAGAGAGTAACATCAGAGGGTATAAAGGTAGAGGAAGGCATATCTGTTGAAGACCAGGCAGAGGAGTACTTGGGAATAGAAGAAAACACTGGTATAGAACACAAGAAAGTGAGAGAAAAGATAAAGAAAGAATACATCAGCACTTAAAGAATTAACACCAAAGAACAAGATCACTGTCATAAACCAGCTGGCAATACCATTGGTGACATGTGGTTTTGGCATTATAGACTGGCCACAAGGTGAGTTAGACAGGATGGATATTAAAAGATTCTCACCCTACATTAAGTCACATACAGACACCAATGTATGGACATAATATACCTCCCTCACAGAGAAGGTGGATTAGGCCTGGCTGAGATCAACCAGGCCTACAGAGCAGCAATAATAAGTCAAGGGTAGTACTTAAAAAGCTCTGAGGATGAAAACATCAAAAAGTTACCTAACACCATAATGGAGCCCTGAGCCAACTAACATCAGTAACAAAACAGGCTAAGAACTTCGCAGGAGTTCTGCTAGAAAGACACAGAGGGCACTGAACAGACTCCAGCAAAAACGATAGACCAGGAAGACCAAGCAGAAATACAGTCACAGAGAGGAGAAACTTAGAATGGAAAAGGTGGGAAAGACCATGGAAGGGCAGGAAGATTTCAAGACGAACTGGAAAAAAGTTACATAGACAAAGAAGAGTCACTCAGATGGATAAGAAATGGAGATCTAGGTTATGATGGAGAAAGACTGATAATAGGAGCACAAGATCAAGGCTTCCTAACAAACAGCTTCAAGAAAATGCCAAGCATATCAAAGAAATCCGATGTAGGTTTTTTCACGCAGCGATTGAGAGTGTTAGTCATTTGATATCAACCTGCTAGACTCTGCTTGCAGCCCACCACAACAATATCTGTAAATATATACATTGGAAAATACATAAAGAATACAGAATTGAAGTGAAAGGGGAAGTGTGGGAGCATGAACCAGATCCAATCACCGCCAATAGGGCTGGTTAACATCTTTTATGACAAGAAATTCCAATAGGAAAGATATATAGAAGGAGGTGCTATGAGACCTGATATTATGATCTGGACAAGGAGGAATAAACAGCAAAGATTATAGATGCGACAGTACCCAGTGACTTTGGCCTCAATAGAGCTGAAAAGGCTTAAAATAACAAAATACCAAGACCAGAAGAGGAATGACCTGAAAAGCACATGGGAACTGAAGGAAATAGAAAAAAGTACTTTGGTGATAGGAGCAACAGGAATTATAAAGAAAAATCTGAGAAAATATCTCCAGGGTATACGAAGTTGCCCAGTATAAATGAGGTGCAGATTTCTGCCGTCAAAGTGATGGTAAACACCTTGAAACGAGCCCTTGGATATAAGGCTAGTGGAATATAGAGGTGCAATCATAGACCAGGCTGGAGCCCATTGCGCCTCTGATATAAATTGAAAATTAAGAATAACATAAAGCCAGAGAGAAACCGCATTGTTGCTCTACATGTCAAAAAACAAAAATTTTTCCCAACCAAGTCCTCTTAAAAGACACGAGAATTCACACTAGACAGAAACTGTTTACTTGATCTCTGTCCAAGTAGTTTTTATTACGATTTTATTTAACTTGACTCCTGCGTCTGTTTTGAATGAAGGTGTCGCAAAAGGTGTGTAAAAACTCATGCTAGAAAGAAGTCATATCCTGTATCTGCACTTAGTTTCCAAGAAGTCTCTTTTTTCATTAGGTTCATCTTAGAATGAATGTGTTAACTCAGAAGAAAGGCGTCATACTTCCACACGATGTTGAAACAGTTTTCTCTTGTAGATTCATAACATATGTGAGCACTCATGGAGGATAGATATTGTTCTTTTACACTGCATGTTGTACTTTTGTCTTGTATTCTGCAAATCACAGTCATTGGTTCTGAATGCCACTGTTTTTCAGGTGTCAAAATGCACAAGCATAGTCACTCATCAGAGAGGAGTTCAGCTGCGCTGACAGATTTGTTAATGTTTTGCACCCCAAAGTAAGTTGCACTTGATGTGGAGATAATTATTGTGAACTGTCTGCAAAATCTATATAAAAAAAGGCAAACAGCAACCTAAGGGTGATGATAAAAAGAAAACCCATATTTATATTTTTATGATCCAATTCATGACCATCATCATTGCTGTTATTCAAATAAGAGAAGGAGAATCTGGAGGAGGGTCTCACTGAAAATGCAGATGAAGGCTCTTCATTTGCAGAGTCTTTATTAGAAGTCAAGGCAGAGCCAAAGTATTTTGGCCAAAGTGAATTTGATGCAAAATGGTTTGTGTGAACTTTATGCAAAGGTAAAATAAATTACTTTTAGTTTTTGTACATGAACTTTCCTGTCAGATATATACTTAGCTATAGTCTCGACGTTCCCGACAGAATTTCAAATCTCGCGGCACACGGGACAGGTAGGTCAGGTGGTCTACCTTACCCGCCGCTGGGTGGACGGGTGTACAAACCAATCCCCCTTTCCTGTCAGATTTTCTCTGTCGGCCGGAACGATAACAACTGTTGCCGTTTCCTTTCGATAGACTTTTCGATTCTCGCTTGCCTGGAGATGATTTGGATCTTTTTGGTGACGTATTCGCTCTGTTTGACTGGCATACACTGTTTGTGGACCGATTTGACTTTACGCTGGATTTTTTTGTAGAATGTCTGATTTAGATTCTGTAACCAAAACTCCGGTTTTGTTTAGAGTATGTTTGACTAAGGGATGTAAGGTGAGGTTGCCGAAGGCTTCGGTTGACCCTCACACGATCTGTGTGAAATGCAGGGGGAATGAGTGTACTTTTAGTAACCCTTGTCAAGAATGCGAGGTTCTGAATGAGGATGAATACAAGGCTCTTTCTTCTTATATTAGAAAGCTAGAACGTGATAGAGTTCGTAAGGCTTCCTCTAGGAGTTCGAGTAGGTCGAGAGTGAGTGAAAATGAAACTAACATTAATGTAGTTTTAGAACCTTCCTCCCAGGTCTCAGCCCCTGCTCCCCGCGCCGAAGCCGTAGATTCGTCTTCATAGGCGGCGGCCTTAAAGGCTTCCTTCCAATCTAAGGAAGACAAGACTCTTCTACTATACAAGGTAAGAGTGTTAGTGATGGTGATAAGTGCAGTGTCCCCAGTGATGTGGAGGGTGCGTCTGACCGGCTCCTTAGTGCCTCCAGGCCTAGACCTCTTCCAGACTCCCAGTTCCAGTGGAGGAGGAAAGTCGAAAGCCGCAGGAGGGCTAGGGAGAGCCCCCACCGGTCAGGCGTCCCCTCGGCAGATCCTGAAGTTCGCTCCCAGGCTGCCTCGGAACGTGTCAAGAAGGAGATCCTTCGCCAGTGTTTCTCTTCGTCTTCTTCGCCTTCTCCGAAACGCGGTTGGAACTCTAAGGATGCGTCACGCCCGTTGAAGAGGGCTTCGGAGGCTCCCTTCAGTCCTTTGGCGTCCAGCCCAGAAGACTTTACTGAAGAGGCTTCCTTGGAAGTGAAGAGACCCAGGAGATCCTGTGATCGCCCTTCTTCTCCCGCTCCCCACTCTGAGTTTGCTTCGGAGGAAGATCCTGTAGATTCACCGACTCGAGTGCTGGCGGGCCTCCAGGCTCAGATCTCGGCCCTGGCGGACTCCTTAGTCTCGAGATCTCGTAGAAGGAAGGATCGCTCTCTCCCTATCAAGAGATCTAGGAGCTTTTCTTCGAAGGAACGCTCTCCTCGTAGTCTGCGATCTCCTTCTTTTGGGGAAGCTTCGGCTGAGCGTAGGAATTCACGAGAGTGGCACCACTCCCCTGGCTCTCTCTCAGAGGCATCGAGGCGCCAAACTTCGGACAGGCGCTCTTTGGATTATGAAGGTTTTTCTCCAGATCGGATTCCTGCCTCCGGTATACGCTTCGCTCCGTCTCTTCCGCCTTCCTCTAGAGTACGTTCAAGAGAAGAGAGGCACTCAGGTCAGAGAAGGCTCATTTCATCGTCTCCGTCTCGTCGTCCTCTCTGTCTTCTCCAAGAACCTAGAGAGCACCCCTCTGCGAGTAGGCGCGCTTCTCCTTCCTACTACTCTCCTCGAACTTCGGACCCTGTGACTAGTAGGCGCTTTTCTCCTGTAAGTCGCTCCTCTCCTGTAAGACGTCAAGAGTCTAGTAGGAGCCCTGCGCCTGGTAGGCATCTTTTCTTGGTAGCAGTTTCTCCTGTAGAGAGGCACCTTGATGCCTCGACTGCTTTGTTTCTCCTAGTAGGTACGCTCATCGATCTTGAGGTGCCCTACTCCTCCTGACCGTTCTCCTCTTGCTAGGAGTCAAGAACGTCTCAAGCGCCCTGCTTCTGTTAGCTCGGATCTTACAGCCGTTCTCCGCTTGGTAGGCGCCAAGAGCCTCTCAAGCGCCCTGCTCCTGACAGGCGCTCAGCGCCTAGCAGCCGCTCTCCTTACAATAGGCGCCAGGATTCTGGTAGGCTCTCTCCCTCTCGTAAGCGCCCTGTTGATAGACGTTGGTCTTTCAAGGGACAGATCCTACCCTTCTGCAGTCAAGATTTCGTCTCCTCGAGGAAGGAGTGCGAGTTTAGACAAGACTTTTCGGCAAAGGCAACCCTTCGGTTTTGACTCGTCGCTCTCCTTGTGTCCGCTCTCCGTGGATTCAAACTCCTCCTTCGAGACGATTGTCTCCAACCTCACACTATACCCCGCAAGGTACTCCTAAGGAATATCCTCGCGCTCCTCTTCAAGAAGGCCAGGAAGGTTCTGATGAATAAACGAGTACATCGGCAGCAGTTTCTTCTTACAAGAAGCTCACAGATCTTCTTCGTCAGGAGTTCGGGGATTCCTGAACCCTGCTGCTCCTCCTTCTCCGCATCGTTGTTCTCCACGGCGAAGACAACGAAAGGGTCTTCGTGTGTGAGAATGAAACCGACCCTCTCAATGAAGAAAGTGCTCAGGAGTTTCGGATCCTGGATGCGTACCAAAGAGGAAGCGGGGAAAACTATGTTCGCCTTCCCTCCGTCGAAGCTTTCCGGACGGACTGGATTTTGGTATGAGACAGGAGAGCCCTTGGGGACGATTGGCTTATAAGGGCCAATTCCAAGATCGTTGTCTGAAGGACTTTAAAGACAACCCTGGAATTGACGAGTTCGTTGGGGCTCCTGGTCAATCTCCAGAAGTCAAGCTTAATACCAGATCAAGAGTGTTGTTTATCTGGGGATCCAGATGAACTCTCGAGTTTTTTTTGGGCTTTTCCGTCTCAGGAAAGGATAGCCCGGGGACTCGAGAAAGTAACACCTTCTTAGGGAAAGAAGTATGCACAGTGAGGGAGTGGATGAGTCTGCTGGGTACGCTCTCCTCACTGGAGCAATTTGTTTCCTAGGAAGGTTGCACCTGAGACCGCTCCAATTCTTTCTTCATCAGAATTGGAGTCGTCGTTCTCAGATTTGACGTTCTCCCTGTCCATTTCGCACCAAGTCAAGGAGGAACTAGCATGGTGGGCAGATCAACAACAAGTTTAGGCAGGGACTGTCTCTACAATCCCAGAACCCCAACCTGGTGTTGTTTCTCCGATGCGTCGGAAACGGAGGTGGTGCGACTCCTGGGAACCATGGTGGTGTCAGGGACCTGGGTTGGGGACCAGGTATCCTGGCACATCAACAGAAAAGAACTGATGGCCGTGTGGTTGGCTCTGAAAGCGTTCTCGAGCCCAACGTAAGAGGAGCAATTGTGCAGATAAACTTGGACAACACCAGGGCTCTGGCATACATCAGGAAACAGGGGGGGACTCATTCCTTCTCCCTGTACGAAACAGCAAGAGACCTTCTTCTGTGGGCCGAAGAAAGGAGGATCAAGCTTCTCACCAGATTCGTACAGGGAGAGAGGAATGTAAGAGCAGATCTCCTCAGCAGGAAAGATCAGGTCCTTCCCACAGAGTGGACTCTGCACCAAGATGTATGCCAGAGCCTTTGGAGTTGTGGGGCAGGCTGCACTTAGACCTATTTGCCACTTCAAAGAACAAGAGACTGGATCTTTATTGCTCGCCCATCTCGGATCCAGGGGCAATAGGGATAGACGCTCGTCTTCCCGATTGGAAAGGACTCGACGTTTATGCGTTTCCCCCTTCAAGATTCTGGGGATAACTTTAAAAAAGTTCGCAGAGTCAGATTCCACGAGGATGACATTGATCGCTCCCTTTTGGCCAGCCCAAGAATGGTTCACAGAGGTGCTGGAATGGTTAGTGGACCTTCCAAGATCGCTCCCTCTAAGGAGCGATCTACTCAGACAGCCCCACTTCGACAGGTACCACAAAAACCTCCCCGCTCTCAGTCTGACTGGCTTCAGACTGTCCAGAGACTGGTCAGAGCGAAAGGCTTTTCGTCAACAGCTGCTAAGGCAATCGCTAGAGCTAGGAGGTCTTCCACCTTACGAGTATACCAGTCGAAGTGGGAACGTCTTCAGGAAGGTGGTGCAAGAGAAATAACGTTTCCTCTTCCAGTACCTCTGTGACCCAGATTGCGGATTTCTTTCTATTCCTGAGACAAGAATGCGGTCTAGTCGTTTCAACTATTAAAGGATATCGCAGTATGTTGGCGACTGTCTTTAGACACAGAGGCCTCAATTTATCGGAGAATAAGGACCTGCATGACCTTATTAGGTCATTTGAAACAGTGAAGAAGCAGTCTCCTAATACTCCAAACTGGAATTTAGACGTGGGTTCTTCAATTCCTTGGATCATCTAGATTTGAACCCCCTAGTTCAGCCTCGTTCAAAGACCTGACTAAGAAGATGCTGTTCCTGATGGCTCTAGCTTCCGCCAAGAGGGTGAGTGAGCTTCAAGCGATTGAAGGAAATGTGGGATTTAGGAGGATTCTATGGTTTGCTCTTTCCTCCCTGGGTTTCTAGCAAAGAACGAAAACCCATCAAATCCATGGCCCAGGAACTTCGAGATTCGTGGGTTATCTTCGTTTGTAGGAGAAGAAAAACCGAGAGAAACTCTTTGTCCAGTGAAAAGAAAAGAGCAACTGAAGGCCAATCAAGAGGTCCTTTGGTGCTCGTAAAGGACCGTACTTGACCCTTAATCGAAGAATGCGCTGTCCTTCTTCTTAAGAAGCCTCATTAAAGAAGCACACGGTTCTTGTAAGGAAGACCATTTTAAGCTTCTTAAGGTGAAAGCCCACGAAGTAAGAGCCATAGCGACTTCTCTTGCTTTCAACAAGAATATGTCCATGCGGAACCTGATGGAGGCAACTTTCTGATGGTCACTCGGTTTTTCGCAAACCACTACTTACGTGATGTGAGAATCACTTATGAAAATGCTTTCGCCTTGGGCCCGTACGTATCGGCGGATTCGGTGCGGGGGCAGGAGCTGGAACTCATCCTTTTTAGTTGTATATATTTTTTTCCCTTATGTCTTGTGTTTGTTGTGATGGTTTGTCTTAAAGAGGATGCAGGGAGGCATCTCTTTATGTCGTAATACTAACCTTTAGTAGTTTGGTTAGGTGGTCTGATGAGTATGGCTCCTTGCGGTAGTAATGGTTAGGACCTGTTAAGCTAGCGGACGAGTTCCCTTTAACAGGATCCGACTTGGATTCTACCACACAAAGGGATCAGATATCCCAGTGGTAGATCCGAGAGTCTTTCAGCAACAGGTCACATCCTAGCTGTAGCTCTCCGGGTGCAATGCAGACTCAGAGACAGTATCAATGAAGTCTTCTGCCTGAACAGGTAAGAAACCAAGGTTTTTATATCCTACAACACCAGTTGTTTCCTTTCTTCCTTATTGGTTTAGCTGTCCTCTTACCTCCACCAAGGGTGCCAATCAGCTAAGTATATATCTGACAGGAAAGTTCATGTACAAAAATGATATTGTTAAACTACAATAAAGTTTTGTACATACTTACCTGGCAGATATATACGTCTTAATGGGCCCGCCCAGCCCACCTCCCTCAGGAGACAGGTGGAAGAGAAAATCTGACAGGAAAGGGGATTGGTTCGTACACCCCGCCGCCTGCTGGGTGGCGGGTAAGGTAGACCACCTGACCTACCTGTCGCGTGTCCACGAGATTTGACAAATTCTGTCGGGAACGTCAGAGACTATAGCTAAGTATATATCTGCCAGGTAAGTATGTACAAAACTTTATTGTAGTTTAACAATATCATTTTTGCTTACAATTTTTCTCATTGAACACTGCACAGTGTTAGGTTAAGAAATTTTCCTTTGCCTTCTCCACTCTTCTTGCTCCTGTGTATTTTTGTAAGATTTCCAAATAAAGGATTAGTATTATCTTTGGCTGACACGAAGTTCTTCCTTTGTTATTCAGCATTGTGCATATATGCACTTGTATTATGTAGTGTAAGCTAGAATATTTCCATGAAATGTTATTCTTAGTGGAAATATGAAAGGATTGATATCTTCATTATACTTCAGTGAGAAAATTTAGGTCAGTTTTATTTTATTAATTTTTATATATGTTCTGGTTTTAATCTTCTACAAAGAAGCCAGTATGATTTATACAAATGCTACAGCAATTGTATAAATCATAATGCCTTGTATTAGCTCACTAAACACAGTGGACTGTGTATTTTGTTTTAGGTTAACCAGTCTGAAGTGTTGAAACTGGACTTTTTTTGTAAAAGACTAAAGTAATGTATTATTCTGCTTAGATTAAGCTTTTAATTTTATTTCATTTCAATCTAAATAAATGTTTAAGATATTGGTAAATATTAAAAATAGTTTATTTATAAATAGAAACTTTCATTTGACCCCATTAAAACTTAAATAATATTGTATGCTGCCAAAAGTGATTGAATGCACCCTGATGTGGTCTGAATGCACTGAGTATCTGGTCCCAGTGCACCTCTTCCCAATTGAAGTGCATCTTTCCTTGCTGTCCCAATGCACTAACTTCATTCACATAACAGCTGCCCTTTGGGGAACTGTACCTATAAAGGACTATGTTCACTTTGCAGGATTATTTTTTTTTAATAAAGCAGATCAATTTAAAAAAAAGTCTGAATGAAAACAGAATATTATAAAACCATTAAAGACATCTTGCTATGAGGGAGAAGTTTAAAAACTTGACTACCTTACCAGGTAGCCTTAATTCAAATTGCAAGACTAACTTTCTGTAGCTGGCAGTTAACCTCTAAAAGAAATGACTGTGGCTAACTACTCCTTGGGACCTGTGGTGGCTGCTCAGCAGCTTGTGTAGCTCACCCGGCTACTATTTATCTTTATAGAAGTAACCGCCCCTTTCTCTGGCAAGGGGAGGTCCCTGACAATAAGACAAACCCGCTGCTTATATTGCCTTACTGTCTTTCAACTTTCAGATTCATTCCAGCATGATTTTGTTCTGGGTTACAGCTCTTCCCTCATTTGAAAAAGCCCAGAACTCTAGCAGCTGATCACGCAGTCTCTTTATTACTCCAATCAATTCATCAGAGGAAGACTTCTTTTAGCTGAAGATCTCTTGAAGACTTGAGTTTATCTATGTTTGCATGGTTTCTGCATAATGAAGTGTGGGGAAAAATATCTAAACTATTATCTTGACACTTGAGTTGAGGAGAAGTTATCAATACCTAGTCCAAGTACCTACATTATCCCAAATAACTGAAGGTATGGTTGAAGGCATATGGACAGCAGACTCGATATGCAGTAATAAGCCACAAATAACTCTAGACCACTGGAGACCTGATCCAAATGTCAATATGAAAACAAGTTGTATCTTGTTAGAGATTTTAAGGTCTTGAGGTTATTACTCCTATAACATTTAATGCTATTTATTATCCCTTGCCTTATGAATGAACATTGTAGGTGGTAAATATAATCGCTAGTGGATATTGATATGCTAATTTATGGAATAACTAAATGTTGAGACTTTAGTTTCACTGTCCCAACCTTCATTTAACCATCAGTTGGTCTCTGAGAACAAAGCTGTGTGGAAATTTAAGTGTTGGAATAAGGTATCTACTACAGTCGAATGGAACAGAGGGCCTAACTAAAGTAGGCAATTTGTAGAGAAATTTTTCCGTTGGGTTTTAATATCGTTTGCGCAATTTGTGACTAAAGTCCTCTTAAGATGACTACATACTAACTGACGTACTCATGATGGTTCTGCGGCAACAAAATCGTTGCTAACCTTCATTAAAACCCACACAGTGGACAAAAGTACTGTTTCTCCCATCGCCTGTTGGTTCCTGGACTTCCTGTAGTCTTCCCTCAGACTCTGGCATACTTGACTTGGCCTTCAACTAGTATCGTTGATATTAAGAGGGACATTAGAATTAAGACGTTTGGGCTGTGACAGGACATTGAATGTGTCCAAATGTATGTATAAGCTAAAATTGTCATAACACCGTAAACTTGTTTGTGCACTGGGTCAGGAATTACCCTCTTCTCTCTCTCTCTCCTCTCTCTCTCTCTCTCCTCTCTCTCTCTCTCTCTCTCTCTCTCTCTCTCTCTCTCTCTCTCGTTATGATGATAGTTTTCCATATTTGAAGTTAAAAAAGTGTTACTACATGAAGGAACTTATACTTCTA
>NC_087222.1:10313712-10334977 GCF_015104395.2 Macrobrachium nipponense
CTTCATTATGCAGAAACCATGCAAACATAGATAAACTCAAGTCTTCAAGAGATCTTCAGCTAAAAGAAGTCTTCCTCTGATGAATTGATTGGAGTAATACAGAGACTGCGTGATCAGCTGCCAGACTTCTGGGCTTTTTCAAATGAGGGAAGAGACGTAACCCAGCACAAAATCATGCTGGGATGAATCTGAAAGTTGAAAGACAGTAAGGCAAATATAAGAAGTGGGTTTGTCTTATTGCCATGGACCTCCCTTGCCAAGAAAGGGCCAGTTACTTCTATACTCTATAAAGATAAATAGGAGCCGGGTGAGCTACACAAGTTGCTGAGCAGCCACCACAGGTCCCAAGGAGTAGTTAGCACAGTCATTTCTTTTAAAGGTTAACTGCCAGCTACAGAAAGAGTTAGTCTTGCAATTTGAATGAATGAAGACTACCTGGTAAGGTAGTCAAGGTTTAAACTTCTCCCTCATAGCAAGATGTCTTTGATGGTTTTATAATATTCTGTTTTCAATCAGACTTTTTAAAGTGATCTGCTTTATTAAAGAAAATAATCCTGCAAAGTGAACATAGTCCTTTATAGGTACAGTTCCCCAAAGGGCAGCTGTTATGTGAATGAAGTTAGTGCATTGGGACAGCAAGGAAAGATGCACTTCAATTGGGAAGAGGTGCACTGGGACCAGATACTCAGTGCATTCAGACCACATCAGGGTGCATTCAATCACTTTTGGCAGCATACAATATTATTTAAGTTTTAATGGGGTCAAATGAAAGTTTCTATTTATAAATAAACTATTTTTATTATTTACCAATATCTTAAACATTTATAGATTGAAATAAAATAAAATCAAAAGTTTAATCTGAGCAGAATAATACATTACTTTAGTCTTTTACAAAAAAAGTCCAGTTTCAACACTTCAGACTGGTTAACCTAAAACAAAATACACAGTCCACTGTGTTTAGTGAGCTAATACAAGGCATTATGATTTATACAATTGCTGTAGCATTTGTATAAATCGTAATGCCTTTTTGTAGAAGATTAAAACCAAGAACATATAATAAAAATTAATAAAATAAAACTGCACCTAAATTTCACTGAAGTATAATGAAGATATCAATCCTTTCTAAGAATAACATTTCATGGAAATATTCAAGCTTACAACTACATATACAAGTGCATATATGCACTATGCTGAATAACAAAAGGAAGAAAACCATGTCAGCCAAAGATAATACTAATCCTTTATTTGGAAATCTTACAAAAATAAACAGCGAGCGGAGAGAAGAGTGGAGAAGGCAAAGGAAAATTTCTTAACCTAACACTGTGCAGTGTTCAATGAGAAAAATTGTAAGCAAAAATGATATTGTTAAACTACAATAAAGTTTTGTACATACTTACCTGGCAGATATATACATAGCTATAGTCTCCGACGTTCCCGACAGAATTTCAAATCTCGCGGCACACGCGGGCAGGTAGGTCAGGTGGTCTACCTTACCCGCCGCTGGGTGGCGGGTGTACGAACCAATCCCCCTTTCCTGTCAGATTTTCTCTTCCACCTGTCTCCTGAGGGGAGGCTGGGCGGGCCATTAGACGTATATATCTGCCAGGTAAGTATGTACAAAACTTTATTGTAGTTTAACAATATCATTTTTGTACATGAACTTTCCTGTCAGATATATACTTAGCTGATTGGCACCCTTGGTGGAGGGTAAGAGACAGCTAAACCAATAAGGAAAGAAAGGAAACAACTGGTGTTGTAGGATATAAAAACCTTGTTCTTACCTGTTCAGGCAGAAGACTTCATTGATACTGTCTCTGAGTCTGCATTGCCTGGAGAGCTACAGCTAGGATGTGACCTGTTGCTGAAAGACTCTCGGATCTACCCACTGGATATCTGATCCTTTGGTTGGTGGTAGAATCCAAGTCAGATCCTGTTAAAGGGAAACTCATCCGCTAGCTTAACAGGGCCTAACCACTACTACCGCAAGGAGCCACACTCATCAGACCACCTAACCAAACTACTAAAGGTTGGTATTACGACATAAAGAGATGCCTCCCTGCATCCTCTTTAAGACAACCATCAACAACAAACACAAGACATAAGGGAAAAAATATATACAACTAAAAAGGATGGAGTTCAGCTCCCTGCCCCAGCACCGAATCCGCCGATACGTACGGGCCCAAGGCGAAGCATTTTTCATAAGTGATTCTCACATCACGTAGTAGTGGTTTGCAAAAACCGAGTGACATCTCCAGAAAGTTGCCTCCAACAGGTTCCGCATGGACATATTCTTGTTGAAAGCAAGAGAAGTCGCTATGGCTCTTACTTCGTGGGCTTTCACCTTAAGAAGCCTTAAAAATGGTCGTTCCTTACAAGAACCGTGTGCTTCTTTAATGAGGCTTCTTAAGAAGAAGGACAGCGCATTCTCGATATGGGTCGAGTACGGTCCTTTACAGAGCACCAAAGGACCTCTTGATTGGCCTTCAGTTGCTCTTTTCTTTCACTGGACAAAGAGTTCTCTCGGGTTCTTCTCCTACAAACGAAGATAACCCACGAATCTCGAAGTTCCTGGGCCATGGATTTGATGGGTTTTCATTCTTTGCTAGAAACCCAGGGAGGAAAGAGCAAACCATAGAATCCTCCTTAAATCCCACATTTCCTTCAATCGCTTGAAGCTCACTCACCCTCTTGGCGGAAGCTAGAGCCATCAGGAACAGCGTCTTCATAGTCAGGTCTTTGAACGAGGCTGAACTAGGGGGTTCAAATCTAGATGATCCAAGGAATTGAAGAACCATGTCTAAATTCCAGTTTGGATTATTAGGAGACTGCTTCTTCACTGTTTCAAATGACCTAATAAGGTCATGCAGGTCCTTATTCTCCGATAAATTGAGGCCTCTGTGTCTAAAGACAGTCGCCAACATACTGCGATATCCTTTAATAGTTGAAACGACTAGACCGCATTCTTGTCTCAGGAATAGAAAGAAATCCACAATCTGGGTCACAGAGGTACTGGAAGAGGAAACGTTATTTCTCTTGCACCACCTTCTGAAAGGGGGGGACGTCCCACTTCGACTGTATACTCGTAAGGTGGAAGACCTCCTAGCTCTAGCGAATGAACCTTAGCAGCTGTTGACGAAAAGCCTTTCGCTCTGACCAGTCTCTGGACAGTCTGAAGCCAGTCAGACTGAGAGCGGGGAGGTTTTTGTGGTACCTGTCGAAGTGGGGCTGTCTGAGTAGATCGCTCCTTAGAGGGAGCGATCTTGGAAGGTCCACTAACCATTCCAGCACCTCTGTGAACCATTTTTGGGCTGGCCAAAAGGGAGCGATCAATGTCATCCTCGTGGAATTCTGACTCTGCGAACTTTTTAAAGTTATCCCCAGAATCTTGAAGGGGGGAAACGTATAAACGTCGAGTCCTTTCCAATCGAGAAGACGAGCGTCTATCCCTATTGTCCCTGGATCCGAGATGGGGGAGCAATAAAGATCCAGTCTCTTGTTCTTTGAAGTGGCAAATAGGTCTAAGTGCGGCCTGCCCCAAAACTTCCAAAGGCTCTGGCATATATCTTGGTGCAGAGTCCACTCTGTGGGAAGGACCTGATCTTTCCTGCTGAGGAGATCTGCTCTTACATTCCTCTCTCCCTGTACGAATCTGGTGAGAAGCTTGATCCTCCTTTCTTTGGCCCACAGAAGAAGGTCTCTTGCTGTTTCGTACAGGGAGAAGGAATGAGTCCCCCCCTGTTTCCTGATGTATGCCAGAGCCGTGGTGTTGTCCAAGTTTATCTGCACAATTGCTCCTCTTACATTGGACTCGAACGCTTTCAGAGCCAACCACACGGCCATCAGTTCTTTTCTGTTGATGGTCAGGATACCTGGTCCCCCACCAGGTCCCTGACACCTCCATGGTTCCAGAGTCGCACCCCAACCTGTTTCCGACGCATCGGAGAACAACACAAGGTTGGGGTTTCTGGGATTGTAGAGACAGTCCCTGCGTAAACTTGTTGGGATCTGCCCACCATGCTAGTTCCTCCTTGACTTGGTGCGAAATAGACAGGGAGAACGTCAAATCCTGAGAACGACGACTCCAATTCTGATGAAGAAAGAATTGGAGCGGTCTCAGGCGCAACCTTCCTAGGGAAACAAATTGCTCCAGTGAGGAGAGCGTCCCCAGCAGACTCATCCACTCCCTCACTGTGCATACTTCTTTCCCTAAGAAGGTTGTTACTTTCTCGAGTCCCCGGGCTATACTTTCCTGAGACGGAAAAGCCCAAAAACTCAGAGAGTTCATCTGGATCCCCAGATAAACACACTCTTGATCGGGTATTAAGCTTGACTTCTGGAGATTGACCAGGAGCCCCATAGAACTCGTCAATTCCAGGGTTTTTCTTTAAGTCCTTCAGACCCCACGATCTTTGGAATTGGCCCTTATAAGCCAATCGTCCCCAAGGGCTCTCCTGTCTCATACCAAAATCCAGTCCGTCCGGAAAGCTTCGACGGAGGGAAGGCGAACATAGTTTTCCCCGCTTCCTCTTTGGTGCGCATCCAGGATCCGAAACTCCTGAGCGCTTTCTTCATTGAGAGGGTCGGTTTCATTCTCACACACGAAGACCCTTTCGTTGTCTTCGCCATGGAGAACAACGAGTGCGGAGAAGGAGGAGCAGCAGGGCTCAGGGGATCCCCGAACTCCTGAAGAAGAAGCTCTGTGAGCTTCTTGTAAGAAGAAACTGCTGCCGATGTACTCGTTTATTCATCAGAACCTTCCTGGCCTTCTTGAAGAGGAGAGCGAGGAGGATCCTTAGAGGAGTTCCTTGCGGGGTATAGTGTGAGGTTGGAGACAATCATCTCGAAGGAGGAGTTGAATCCACAGGAGAGCGATGAGTCAAAACCGAAGGGTGCCTTTCCGAAAAGTCTTGTCTAAACTCGCACTCCTTCCTCGAGGAAGACGAAATCTTAACTGCAGAAGGGGTAGGACTCCTGTCCCTTGAAAGACCACGTCTATCAACAGGGAGCTTACGAGAGGGAGAGAGCCTACCAGAATCCTGGCGCCTATCGTAAGGAGAGTGGCTGCTAGGCGCCGAGTGCCTATCTGGAACAGGGCGCTTGAGAGGATCCTGGTGTCTACCAAGCGGAGAAACGCTGCTATGCGCCGAGCGCCTGTCAGGAGCAGGGCGCTTGAGAGGGTCTTGGTGCCTACGAAGCGGAGAGCGGCTGCTAGGTGCCGAGCGCCTAACAGGAGAAGGCGCTTGAGAGGCTCTTGGCACCTACCAAGCGGAGAACGGCTGTAAGGCTCTGAGCGCCTAACAGAAGCAGGGCGCTTGAGACGTTCTTGACTCCTAGCAAGAGGAGAACGGTCAGGAGTAGGGCACCTCGAGATCGATGAGCGCCTTCTAGGAGAACGAAGCAGTCGAGGCTCAAGGTGCCTCTCCACAAGAGAACTGCTACCAAGAGAAGGACGCCTACCAGGCGCAGGGCTCCTACTAGACTCTTGACGTCTTACAGGAGAGGAGCGACTTACAGGAGAAAAGCGTCTACTAGTCACGGGGTCCGATGTTCGAGGAGAGTAGTAGGAAGAAAGAAGCGCGCCTACTCGCAGAGGGGCGCTCTCTAGGTTCTCGGAGAAGACGAGGAGAGGAACGACGAGACGGAGATGATGAAATGAGCCTTCTCTGACCTGAGCGCCTCTCTTCTCTTGAACGTACTCTAGAGGAAGGCGGAAGAGACGGAGCGGAGCGTATACCGGAGGAAGGAATCCGATCTGGAGAAAAACCTTCGTAATCCAAAGAGCGCCTGTCCGAAGTTTGGCGCCTCGACGCCTCTGAGAGAGAGCCAGGGGAGTTGTGCCACTCTCGTGAATTCCTACGCTCAGCCGAAGCTTCCCCAAAAGAAGGAGATCGCAGACTACGAGGAGAGCGTTCCTTCGAAGAAAAGCGCCTAGATCTCTTGATAGGGAGAGACACATCCTTCCTTCTACGAGATCTCGAGACTAAGGAGTCCGCCAGGGCCGAGATCTGAGCCTGGAGGCCCGCCAGCACTTGAGTCGGTGAATCTACAGGATCTTCCTCCAAAGCAAACTCAGAGTGGGGAGCGGGAGAAGAAGGGCGATCACAGGATCTCCTGGGTCTCTTCACTTCCAAGGAAGCCTCTTCAGTAAAGTTTCTTCTGGGCTGGAACGCCAAAGGACTGAAGGGAGCCTCCGAAAGCCCTCTTCAATGGCGTGACGCATCCTTAGAGTTCCAACGCGTTTTCGGAGAAGGCGAAGAAGACGAAGAGAAACACTGGCGAAGGATCTCCTTGACACGTTCCGAGGCAGCCTGGGAGTGAACTTCAGGATCTGCCAAAGGAACGCCTGACTGGTGGGGGCTCTCCCTAGCCCTCCTGCGGCTTTCGACTTTCCTCCACCACTGGAACTGGGAGTCTGGAAGAGGTCTAGGCCTGGAGGCACTAAGGAGCCGGTCAGACGCACCCCCCACATCACTGGGGACACTGCACTTATCACCATCACTAACACTCTTGCCTTGTTCTAGTAGAAGAGTCTTGTCTTCCTTAGATTGAAAGGAAGCCTTTAAGGCCGCCTTCTACGAAGACGAATCTAGGGCTGTGGCGCGGGGAGCAGGGGCTGAGACCTGGGAGGAAGGTTCTAAAACTACATTAATGTTAGTTTCATTTTCACTCACTCTCGACCTACTCGAACTCCTAGAGGAAGCCTTACGAACTCTATCACGTTCTAGCTTTCTAATATAAGAAGAAAGAGCCTTGTATTCATCCTCATTCAGAACCTCGCATTCTTGACAAGGGTTACTAAAAGTACACTCATTCCCCCTGCATTTCACACAGATCGTGTGAGGGTCAACCGAAGCCTTCGGCAACCTCACCTTACATCCCTCAGTCAAACATACTCTAAACAAAACCGGAGTTTTGGTTACAGAATCTAAATCAGACATTCTACAATAAAAATCCAGCGCAAAGTCAAAATCGGTCCACAAACAGCCTATGCCAAGTCAAACAGAGCGAATACGTCACCAAAAAGATCCAAATCAATCTCCAGGCAAGCGAGAATCGAAAAGTCTATCGAAAGGAAACGGCAACAGTTGTTATCGTTCCGGCCGACAGAGAAAATCTGACAGGAAAGGGGGATTGGTTCGTACACCCGCCACCCAGCGGCGGGTAAGGTAGACCACCTGACCTACCTGTCGCGTGTGCCGCGAGATTTGAAATTCTGTCGGGAACGTCGGAGACTATAGCTAAGTATATATCTGACAGGAAAGTTCATGTACAAAAACTAAAAGTAATTTATTTTACCTTTGCACAAAGGTCACACAACCATTTTGCATCAAATTCACTTTGGCCAAAATACTTTGGCTCTGCCTTGACTTCTAATAAAGACTCTGCAAATGAAGAGCCTTCATCTGCATTTTCAGTGAGACCCTCCTCCAGATTCTCCTTCTCTTATTTGAATAACAGCAATGATGATGGTCATGAATTGGATCATAAAAATATAAATATGGGTTTTCTTTTTATCATCCCTTAGGTTGCTGTTGCCTTTTTTTATATAGATTTTGCAGACAAGTTCACAATAATTATCTCCACATCAAGTGCAACTTACTTTGGGGTGCAAAACATTAACAAATCTGTCAGCGCAGCTGAACATTCCCTCTCGATGAGTGACTTTGCTTTGCGCATTTTTGACACCTGAAAAACAGTCTGGCATTCAGAAACAGACTGTGATTTGCAGAATACAAGACAAAAGTACAACATGCAGTGTAAAAGAACAATATCTATCCTCCATGAGTACTCACATATGTTATGAATCTACAAAAGAAAAACTGTTTCAACATTGTGTGGAAGAATGACATCTTTCTTCCGAGTTAACAAATTCATTCTATGATGAACCTAATGAAAAAAAAAAAAGACTTCTCGGAAACCAAGTGCAGATACAGGATATGACTTCTTTCTAGCATGAGTTTTTATACACCTTTTGCGACACCTTCATTCAAAACAGACGCAGGAGTCAAGTTAAATAAAATCGTAATAAAAACTACTTGGACAGAGATCAAGTAAACAGTTTCTGTCTAGTGTGAATTCTCTTGTCTTTTGAGAGGACGTTGTTGAGAAAAACTACTTCTTTGACATATAGAGCAACTATATAGTTTCTCTCTGGCTTACTATGTTATTCGTAATTTTCAATTTATATCTAAGGGCTCGTTTCAAGGTGTTTACCATTGCTTTGAGGGCAGCAATCTGCACCTCATTTATACTGGGCAACTTCGTATACCCTGAAGATATTTTCTCAGATTTTTCTTCATAAATCCTGTTGCTCCTACCACCAAAGGTATTTTTTTCTATTTCCTTCAGTTCCCATGTACTTTTCAGGTCATTCTTCAGGTCTTGGTATTTTGTTATTTAAGCCTTTCAGCTCTATTGAGGCCAAAGTCACTGGGTACTGTCGCATCTATAATCTTTGCTGTTTATTCTTCCTTGTTCTAGATCACAATATCAGGTCTTATAGAACCTCCTTCTATATATCTTCCTGTTGGAATTTCCTTGTCTTAAACGATGGAGGTGATTGGATCTGGTTGATGCTCCCACACTTTTCCTTTCACTTCAATTCTGTATTCTTTACATATTTTCCAATATATATTTACAGATCTTGTTGTGGTGGGCTTGTGTAGTGACCATCTGCAAGCAGGGTCTTGCAGGCTGATATCAGATGACTAACACTCTCAACCACTGCATGACAAAACATACACTGGTCAATTGATTATATGCCTGGCATTTTCTTGAATTGTTTGTCAGGAGGCGTTGGTCTTGGGCTCCTATTATCAGTCTCTCCATCATAACCTAGATCTCCATTACTTATCCATCTAAGTGACTCTTCTTTGTCTTTGTAAATTTTCCAATTCTTCTTGAAATCTTCCTTTCCTTCCATGGTCTTTCTACCTTTCCATTTTAAGTCTCTCCTCTCTGTCACTGTATTACTGCCTAGTTTTCGTGGCTATTGTTGCAGTTGGTCTGTTTGGTATCCTCTGTGTCTTTTATCAGATCTGCAAAGTTCTTAGCCTGTTTAGTTACTAATGTTAGTTGGCTCAGGGCTCCATTATGGTGTTAGGCAACCTTTTTGATGTTGCCATCCTCAGAACTTTTCAAGTACTACCCTTGACTTAATATTGGTCCTCTATAGGCCTGGTTGATCTCAGTCATGCCTAATCCACCTTCTCTGTGAGGGAGGTATATTCTGTCCATACACTGGTGTCTGTATGTGACTTTATGGAGGGTGAGAATCTTCCTGGTTTTAATATCCATCCTGTCTAACTCATCTTTTGTCCCAATCTACAATACCAAAACCATATGTCACCACTGGTATCGCCAGCTGGTTTATGGCAGTGATCTTGTTCTTTGGTGTTAATTCTTTAAGTGGCTGATGTATTTCTTTACCTTTTCTCTCACTGTCTTGTGTTCTATACCAGTGTTTTCTTCTATTCCCAAGTACTTATATGCAGACTCCTCCGTCAGGTCTTCAACAAATATGCCTTCCTCTACCTTTATACCTTCTGATATTACTCTCTTCCCTCTCTTTATTTTACTCTTGGCACACTTGTCCAACCCAGATTCCATGCAGGTGTCATTTGAGAATTGGTGGACTGTCCTAACTTATTCTTCCAATTTTTCCTCTGAATCTGCAAACAACTTCTGGTCATCCATGAAGAGCAGGTGGTTCAATCTTTCATCCTCTTTTCTGCTTCTGCTTTTGCTTAGGTCATAGCCAGTGTTCATGTTGTTCAAGATTTTACTAAGCGGATCTATAGTCAAGAAGAGGAGAAGGGGTGAGAGGCTGTCACCATGGAATATTCCTCTTTGGATCTTTATGTATGGAATTACTATCTGGCCCTCAGTGTTTTAGACAGAGAGTGGTCTTCCACTTACTCATCTCTGCTGCCAAGAAAGATCTTATTTCCTCATTGATGTTGTATAATTCCATACATATGAATATCCAGGTGCACGGCACGGTGTCAAATGCCTTCTTGTAATCTATCCAAGCCATGTTAAGATTCCTTTGTCTTTTCTTCTTACAATCTTCTAAAATTGTTTATTTATTAGCAGTTGATCTTTAGTACCTAGTTTGTTTCTTGTGCATCCCTTTTGTTCTTTTTCCATATATTTGCGATCTAGGTGTTCATAGATCTTGTCTGCTATGACTCCTGTGACCCATTTGTAGGTTGTTGATAGACAGTCTCAGAGCTCTTAGGGAGAATGAATGAATGAATGAATGATTGGAAGTTTTCTGGCGTCCTGACATCGAAGGTCATTGACGCCGATATCGTTTATTATAAATAAAGAATAAAAGTATATTCAATTAAAACCATAAAAGCAAATATGTCATTGTAAAAGTTAAATAGCTTTCAGAAGACCTCCTTCTGAAATAAATCTAAAAAATGCCACTTGCATTGTACGACACATCATGTCCAAGAATCCTTGACGAGGTGGGGGGCTTAGGGATCCACTGCAGAGAGAGTATGCCCCTTTATGCCTGCGCTCTCTGCTGTGGATCCAACTGAACATTGGGACCTTTAACTCCTTTACTCCTCCTCCTTTTAAATTTCCCCATTTCACTTCTCCTCCTTTCGTTGACAACCTTGGCATAGTTTTGGACTATTGAATTGACTGCTCTTTTAACTTGATGGAGGGTGGAGTTGGACGGCATGCCACTCCACCCGTAAAACTAGAGTACCTGACGTGGTTGAGCGAGGGGAAATTTTTATGTCAAGCCATGCCCGCAGTGCTGGGTCCGATCTCATGGGACTGACGACCCTTAAGGCATTGTGGGTATGGCGTATATCCAGGTGAGTGTCCCAGGGTAGTTACCACTGTGTAACAGTATTGCTCCTCCCCCTGTTGGGCCTCCCTGGTGAGAGGGACCTCATCCTGGACGAAGTTTACAAATTTATTATATGGAAAATTTAAAAAATATCCCTACGACTTCTGGCACGAATTTGGACCAATCTAACGGAAGCTCAAATCAAAAAGACCAGTTTGGTATTAAAACATTAATACCATATTACCAAGAAATTATCAGTACCGTCATGACCCAACCTTGATTCACTTTGACTCCCTCTTTGGGAGTGGAAGTTGGTCAAGGTTTCTAACCATGGAAGCTGAACAAATATTCAGCCTTGAAATTAGAAAATTTTTTTACTAAACAGACATCCAACGACAGAAATGTCTTTCAGAAAAATAAAAGAGAAGACTTGGCTTATAGAAGCCACAACAAAAAGCCAGTCAGAAGACTATTTGTCTTTAAAAACAAAAATATAGATACTATTAATGTTAAAGTGGAAAAACATGACAATATGAACAGCATTCAGGGTACCATTGTACTTCCAGACAATAATGATGAACCAATTAATAAGAAAATGCTTTTAGACTCTTTGAAAAAGAGATACCCCAATGTTGAAGATTGCGAGGTATATGATATTACAAGTAAAAGAGGCAGTAAACAAGTAGTAAAAATAGCAAAAATAAAATTTGAAGGTTCACACTACTCAAAAAATAAATTTTAGGACAAAATAGAGAGTTAAGACCCTATATACCAAAGCCACTGCAGTGTCAAAATTGCAGTAAGTATGGACACACAAAGAGAAATTGCAAGAATGACCGGTATGTGCTTACTGTGGATCTACAGAACACACCACCAAATGGAAGTGCGGTGAGCCTAAATGTGTAAACTGTGGTCAGAATCATCATGCAAGATCCAAAGAATGCATGTATTACATATACAATACGGAATTAAAAATGTTAAAAGAAAGATCAGGCATGTCCATAGCAGAGGCTAAATTAGAATTGAAAGTGAGAGGAATTCAAGATCCCGCTAAGAAACGTACGTATTCTACTATAACTGGAACCAGTATTGATACAAAAAAATCATACAGACAGAAGTAACAAGATGCAGCAAAGTAAGTCTCAAGAAGAAGTCAGTAATATACAGGATAAAACTAAGATAATAAAGAATCAGAAACAGGTGCAAATGAATTGGATAATATTCTACAAATTCATTTGAGGTGTTAATGCAAATAGAAACACAAGAAGATACTACCACAGAGGTGGAAGGAGGAAGTTGTATGCACCGAAAAATTAAAGAAAAAAAAAAGACCTTTAGAGAGAACACCACCCAAAACAAAGAAACCAACTATAATTAGAGAAACATCGGTCAAACCAAAAACCAAAGATATGAAGAAAGAACAAAAACAAAGTGAGAACATACCTTTATCTCCTAAAATAATAATAAAACTATGGATGCAGAGATCCAAACACCAAAGAAGTGGAGGAGAAACCATACCATGGATGAAGGTGACTATGTCAAGGGTGATGAGATTACTCATCACCAATAATTGGTATAACAAATCAAACCAAACAAAGCAGTAGATGTACATGACAACACATGTGGCTGCAATGATTGCTTCATTGCATTGTGCAATGATAACAAAAATATAACAAAAGATTGCTTAACAAAATATTATAAGAAATTTTATGAAATATAGAAAGAAAGAGGCCACCGATTTAAACACCCATGAAAAAGGATGTATGTGTATTGAGCACTTAAAATATTATAAAGATAAACAGCTGAATGTGGTAAATAAAATTTTAGAAAAAATTCAAATTGATAATAATACAAAAAAAGAAATAAAACACGACCGATATAACATAATATTTTCAATAGTTATATTATCAATGGAACGTAAATGGTCTACAGACCAGATACACCTGGGAGAAGTACAAAGGTTATTAAAGGAATATGAACCAATGATATTATGTCTACAACATGTCAATAATACAATACCAACAATAGGTAATATACCTTAATATCAACATCACAGGAAGAAGAAGGAAATTTAGGTACAGCCATATATGTACATAACAAAGTATGTTATGATAAAGTACCAGTAAAATTGCTGACCTCCAAATATCAGGTATTAGAATTCGAATTAAAAACGATAATTATATAATATATAATTTATACAATCAACCAAATAAACATTACGATATTGATAAACTTGGAGAATTTATTAAAATATCAAAGAACCTATAATAAATTAGGGGATTTTAATGCTCACAACCCAATATGGGATTGTAACTGTTTTCAAACTCAAATAGAACAGGAAGTAAAGTGGAACAACTTATAGATTCAAATGACATGTGTTGTATAAATGATGAAGAAGTTAGCACATATTTTATTCAAAAACGCATGGAACATTTTCCTCTGTAGATTTAACTCTCTGTTCAACAAGTATAGTTGACAAATTAGATTGGAACATAATTGATGACTTGTACACCAGTGATCCATTTCCCATATAATTTCCTTTTTACAAAATAAATCCACAAAACATGTTCCTCACTATAACATTTATAAAGCAGATTGGGAGCAATATGAAATGCATACAAGAGTATCGCCATTTGAATATCTGAAAGATCATAATGAAACTAATAAGTTTCTTGTTAATTACATCGAAGATGCTGCTGATAAAGCAATACCAAAATCAAAACCCCATCCAACAAAACACAAAGTTCCGTGGTGGTCTGAAAAGCTAACAGGATTAATAAAATAAAAAATAAACCCTCTATAGGGAGACGATTGGATAATTTGAATAAGAAAGTTATCAGTAAAATAAAAAAAAATTAAACATCAATATTAGAAGGTACTTTACAAAAAATGACAATATTGTTGCTAGAAATTGATGCATTGAAGCCTATATACAACAAAGTATCTGCAAAATTCCGAAAGGAAGTAATTCAAGGAAGAATAATTTATGGAGGAAATATGTTTCAGATCTCTCTAATAATACTCCCATACAAAAAATATGTGAAAAATTCAGAAAAATAAATGATACCCATGTGAACCTCCCAGACATGCCATATTAAAAGATGGAAAAAGAATACTCGATCCAAAAGAAATAAGTAACATAATAGGAGAAAACTTAGCTAATGTAAGTTGTGATAGAAATTTAGATGGACCAGTTCCGCACAAAGAAAAAATAATATAGAACTAATAGCAAATAAATTTTGAAACAATAGAAGACATATATTATAATAGGAAATTTAATATGGAAGAGTTAGAATATGCTCTCACTAACAGCAATAACTCTGCTCCTGGAGGTGACAATATTTGTTTTGAGATGATCTGCCACTTAGCACCTCTGGCAAAGACATACTTGTTACAATTTTATCATTTATGCTTAGAAATTTATTTCCTGATGAATGGCGTAAAGCAATAATAATTCCTATCCCCAAACCTGGAAAAGATCCAAGTGATGCAAATAACTACAGACCAATTTCTCTAACAAGTTGCTTATGCAAATTACTAGAAAAAATGGTAAATGCTCGATTAACATGGCACATTCGAGAAATAAAATCTTGACTCCCACTCAATTTCGGGTCACAGTGCAAACAGATCTACGCTAGATTCTCTCTCTAACCTCGAAGACCATATACGAAGAGGATTTGAGCGAAGCAAATAACTGTAGCAGTCTTTTTTGACATTGAAAAGGCTTACGATACTACCTGGAGGTACCCTATATTAAAAAAGTTTACAAAATAACAACATCCGTGGACATTTACCTAAATTCATCCAAAATTTTTTAACAAATCGTAATTTTCAAGTGAGAATTGATGATGTATTGTCAAGAACATTTCCACTTGAAAATGGTGTTCCACAGGGAAGTGTCCTTAGTGGCACACTGTTTACCCTTGCAATCAATGATATCAATAAAAATCTGCCTACTGGAATTAAAAGCAACCTATACATGGATGATTTTGCGATATATTATTCAGCCTCTCGTATTAAACATGCAGAACGCATCATTAATAAAATGTATAAATAAAAATAAATGAATGGACCTCATCTGTAGGATTAAGTTATCCATAAAATAAGACTCAAGCAGTAGTGTTTTATAAAGATAAAAGGTGGATGAATGGTGAAGTGATAGATTTAAAAATCAGAAATCTTAGTATACCAATTAGACAAACTGCAAAATTTTTAGGTTTAGTGTTTGATACTCACTTAAACTGGAAACCTCACATAACATACTTGGAAATCAAAATGTAAAAAAGCATTAAAATCTAATTAGAAAATTATCAAACACACTTGGGGAGCGATAGACAAAACCATTACATTACTGTATAAAGCAACAGTCCTGTCTATAATTGATTACGGTAGCGAAGTATATGGCTCTGCGTCAGACGCAACACTGAAAAGCATTGGACCCAGTTCATAATGAGGGCCTTAGAATATGTTCAGGAGCCTTTAAATCATCACCGACATCTTCTTTACAGGTTGAATGTGGTGACTACCTCTCTCTCTCCATAGAGAGCTTGTAATAATGAAGAGTGCTTTGAGAATCAAGACAAGCAATTCTCCAACAAAAAAATTATTTGAACAAAGAGATATTTTTATTAACAATCATCCACCCCCTTTTCCAATTAGAGCTAGACGACTGTTTGAGTCACTAAATGTAAATATACAAATTCCTCCAGTAGTAAAATTACCTCCGCCTTGGACAATGAATAAAATGAAAACTTGCACACAATTGAAATATTTATCAAAAAAATACTTATATACGCCATCACACCATAGACAACATACAATAGAGCATATAAACCGAAAAGGTCCACATTATGCAATATACACAGATGGATCTAAATCGGAACATGGAGTGGGATATGCTGCAGTGTCCCAGGACAGATCATATCAGTTCTCTCTACCCAATACAGCTTCAATATTCACAGCGAGCTTTGCGCAATAGCCTCAGCCATAAGAATAATTAAAGAAACATCAATAAATAATTTTGTGATTTTAGTGACTCAAGAAGTACCATAGAAGCCATCCAGAGTTATAAACCAAAAAATAATATTGTACAACATTAAATTATCACTTCACAAATTAGATATTATTGGGAAAAAAGTAGAAATATGTTGGATCCCTGCCCATGTAGGGATCAAAGGAAATGAAGACGCTGACAAAGCAGCCAAAGAAGCAAATCAAATGACAAGATCAAGTGTGAATCTCCCTATGAGTGATTATGTAACATACATAAAGATGGGTATTATAAGAAAATGGCAACATATTTGGAATGAAGAGTCAGAAAATAACAAATTAAAGCAAATAAAACTGAAGTAGGAAAGTGGAGCTCATCATATCAGAGAGAAAGACATGAACAAGTAATTCTGACACGTCTCCGTATAGGCCATACCCGTCTGACACATGGACACTTAATGTGCAGCCCACGTAGCTCAGCTCCTGAGTGCACAGAGTGCAGGGAGGTTATAACTGTCAAACATGTGTTATGCGAATGCCCAAAGTACAACCAGCAACGGACTGTCGACACTGGGAAACAGATCTATGAAAGAAATCTTGTCAGAATCCTCTGCATTTTCAGTCATGCCCATTTTTAAGTTCTTAAAGAGTGCAATTTGTAGTTGATAAAATATAAATCTAAGTAAACTTTGAAAATACGAAAATTATTAGACTAATGAATTTTTGTTTAAAACAAAAACTTTAAATGTTACTTAACTTATTCTGATTTTATTTTATGAAATATGGATATATGAGTAAATGTATTTATAGTGTGCATGTGTTCCTGTGTGAGTGTGTGCCTTTGTGCAGTTTTTAGTTTAATTTTCACTCATTCGTCATCACACCGAAAAAACACTTCGGTTCCAGAGCTTTGCCTCTGGCCTAGACATGGTTTTTTTTAATTTTAATCTAATCCTTCGGGCCAGCCCTATGAGAGCTGAAGTCAGCTCGGTGGTCTGGTTAAACTACTTTAATAATAATAATAATCCTCATTGATGTTGTATAATTCCATACATATGAATATCCAGGTGTCAAATGCCTTCTTGTAATCTATCCAAGCCATGTTAAGATTCCTTTGTCTTTTCTTCTTACAATCTTTTAAAATTGTTTATTTATTAGCAGTTGATCTTTAGTACCTAGTTTGTTTCTTGTGCATCCCTTTTGTTCTTTTTCCATATATTTGCGATCTAGGTGTTCATAGATCTTGTCTGCTATGACTCCTGTGACCCATTTGTAGGTTGTTGATAGACAGTCTCAGAGCTCTTAGGGAGAATGAATGAATGAATGAATGATTGGAAGTTTTCTGGCGTCCTGACATCGAAGGTCATTGACGCCGATATCGTTTATTATAAATAAAGAATAAAAGTATATTCAATTAAAACCATAAAAGCAAATATGTCATTGTAAAAGTTAAATAGCTTTCAGAAGACCTCCTTCTGAAATAAATCTAAAAATGCCACTTGCATTGTACGACACATCATGTCCAAGAATCTTGGCAAGGATGAACCTGCCATCCTCACCTCGAGCCTCAAACAGATATCTATTTCTTTCCATGCTATAAGTGGTGCTTCCTGTTGTGAGCCACTGGTGATTCTTCTCCTTTTACTATTCTTGGAAAGGCTTGCATATAAGTGTGGTGTAGTGCTGTGATCTTTTTTTAGCCAGAATTTTCAGATCTTGTCTATTCCTGGTGTCTTGAAATTATTAAATGCTTATAGTTTTGTTACTTTTTTGATGGTGAACCTTATTTGAGGCATTTGCTATTTCTGGTTGTTCTTCTGCCTAATGGTGTCAATCCATGAATTCTCTTGGTGTTGTCTAGGGCACAATCTTTGGATTTTCATCAAACTACCGACTTATTTTTTTTACTTTTATTTTCTGTTGTTTGTTTCCTATTTGTGAAGCTAGGCCTTTATATTGGCTTGGTGTTCTGCCAGTTTTCCGCTCACTTGTTCATCCCCTATTCTGTATTTTTCTTTATTTTCCTTATTTTCTTGAGCAGATTTTGTGAGTGATTTTGATCTCTTATATAGTTGGTCATTTGAGAGATATCTGCCGTTAACTGGTTTATTTTATCATGTTTCTTTTTCCTCTCTAGGATACAATCTCATATGAAGTGTAAGACTTGGTTTGTGGGAAAATGTTTTATCACATTCCTTGCACATATATGGCTTCTATCCAGTATGCAACCTCATATGACATGTAAGACTTGATTTCCGGGGAAATGCTTTCCCACATTCCTTGCACATATATGGCTTCTCTCCAGTATGCAACCTCATATGGCATGTAAGACTTGATTTCCGGGGAAATGCTTTCCCACATTCGTTGCATATATATGGCTTCTCTCCAGTATGCAATCTCATGTGAAGTGTAAGATGTTGTTTGTGGGAAAATGCTTTTCCACATTCTTTGCACATAAATGGCTTCTCTCCAGTATGGATTTTCATATGAGCTATAAGATAACATTTCAAGGAAAATGTTTTCCCACATTCTTTGCATATGTATGGCTTTTCTCCATTATGGATTCTCATATGATCTGTAAGCCTTGACTTCTGGGAAAATGCTTTCCCACATTCGTTGCACATACATGGCTTATCTCTAGTATGCAATCTCATGTGAAGTGTAAGACTTGGTTTGTGGGAAAATGCTTTCCCACATTCCTTGCATATGAATGGCTTTTCTCCGGTATGGATTCTCATATGACTTGTAAGATGTGGTTTCTGGGAAAATTCTTTCCCACATTCCTTGCACATATATGGCTTCTCTCTGGTATGCAATCATCATGAAGTGTAAGACTTGATTTATGGGAAAAATGCTTATTCACAATTCGTTGCACATGAATGGCTTTTCTCCATTATGGATTATATGATCTGTAAAGATTTGATTTCTGGGGAAATGATTTCCCCACATTCGTTGCATGTGAATAGATTTCTCTCTAGTGTGGATTCTCATATGACTTGTAAGACTTGAGTTTCTGGGTAAAATGCTTCCCACATTTTCGTTGCATATGAATTTCTCTCTGGTAGGATTTGTGATATCATTTGTAAGATTAATTTTCTTGTAAAATGTTTTCTCACAGTCAGTGGATATGAAAGGCTTCTCTCCATTGTCACAGATCCTTCTTTCTTGTTTTACTTCCTTTTTGCAAGTTTGTGGAGGTTTTTCATTCACTATTGAATTCATTTCATATGAATATTCATCATCTTCATTAGACTCACAGAATTCCTCTGGCTCTATTTTGATGTCCATCAATGGATCCAGAGACAAAAAGTCTCCATCACTGGTTCCACTAAAGGCAGCCAAGTTGCTGTTTTCTTGATTTAAGGAAGGTAGTGATAATGCACCTTCAGGATCACTTTTCAAAGGAAATTCTAAAGAATGTCCTGGATTCATTTTAGCCTTATGTCCTGTCCTGTTTCTGTAATGACAATGTTTCAATCACAACTTTTATCTTTGACAGAGTTGTTTACAAATAATTACTGAATAAATCTGTTACAATTAAGTACAATATCTTGAAGGACTACAACCAGATTTCGTGGCTGATGTATGAATCTAATATTCAAAACAAATTTTACTTGTTGTTTAAATTTGTTAAATACGCATTCAATAATTCACTGTTGTCTCATACACTTGAGAGTTACTATTGGTAATGTTCCATGTATACCCATTAACAACATGCATTTCCCAAAATCCTGATGCTAATCAAACTGACGAAGGAAGGAAGGTTCTTCTGAGGGAGAATCTGAAATCAAACAAATGCAACACAGAGTTAGGAAACATAATGCCAGAACTGAGAAAGCAAAATAATAGGTCAAATTCAATTCAGGTTCCCATAAAAGTCTCGGGCCGATTAACAAAACATGCATTTGATAGTTCTATCCAAACATAAATACAATCCTACCAAACGTTGTCCAAACACAGCATCAAAACATTCCTGAGGCAACAATGCAACAATAGATTAACAGTTAATATTGACACCCACCACCTCACATCTGTAAACCTTCTTAGCTTCACATTACAATACAAATAACTTATGACAAAACTTTTTAACAAATCAAAGGCCAAGAATAGATGCAAGAGACCAGCATAAGAGTTTTGTGGGGTAACAGAGAAGGGTACAGTACACAGCAAATTCTTAATTATATGTGATCCAGCTATACATAACATCATATTATCCATAGATGCGGTAGATAATAATAAGAAAAAATAGTAAGGGTGAATTGAGTAGTAATTTGAAGAGAGATGAAAGTTTTCAAATAAGTTTCACTGATTGTTATTGTGGATACAATACATGAGTAGCTATTATGACCAGCAACACTGAAGACAGTCTTGAAGGTATGTGCTGCTAATTCTTCAAATATGACATTGTTTTCAGAGCTAAACAAACCAGAGCTTTTTATGAAGGAGTATCTTTCAGTGCCTTTTGGTTTTCAATGCTGCAAAGGTGGAATAACCACAAAATTTTTTAAGTAATGTGATTTTTTCCTAATATACAAACCAGAAGGTCTTTACATATGGATATAATTGCAGCACAAGCTGGAAAACAGCCGTTTAACTTAAATAAGGTGGTTAACTATCAACGGTAGTTGGGAGTCCCGCCCACCGCTATCCTTATGCTTCACTTTTAACCTTTTGGCTCAGGTAGCAGAATGAGTGGTGGCTTGAGGTGGGACATTTATGTAAGACCTTCAGGTTTGTATGTTCAGAAAAATACAAATTACTTTAAATATATTTGTAGTTTGTTGGTAAACAAATATAAACCTTCGGTCTTTACATATGGAAACTTAATTTTTGATGGAAGAATTCTCAGTAAATCTCTGAACTGACTGGTACCTCAATTCACCTGGGCCTCCTTCCTGGTCATGTAGAGCAGAGGAAGGAGTACTGTGCCTCTGACCTGTTGAGCTTATGTGATGTTCAAACTGCCAGTCTTCGAGCCTTGTCAATTAATAGGCATGTATAGCATCGTTTATTCAAAAAGGGTTTGGATGAACCCTCGTGTCAGAGGACAATAAAAGAATAATAAAACCAATGGGTTTTATTTAATTATCAGCTCCTCTCTCCCTTGCTAGAGAGGAGGGATGGACATGCATCTATTAACCTACAGACTTCTAGATTATAGACAGGGTACAGTACTCATTTATGTAACTCACTCTGCATCACACGCCAACCTTCCCTCTGCCCTACAGGCGAGGAGGGGTATAAAAAAATAAAGGGGAGAGAGGGAACACCAGTCACTCTTTGTAAATGAACAACTTAGGTGAGATGCTATCTGCCTCTCTAGGGAAGCCAGGTGAGTTACACAACTTGTTGACCAGCCACCAGAGGAACCCAAGAAAAAAAAAGTGTCCATGGACCCATGGGCAACGTCCCAAAGGTAGAAGGATGTGAATGTAGTTTTTCATGAACACACTCCCACCCTTAGTG
>NC_087222.1:10335477-10375477 GCF_015104395.2 Macrobrachium nipponense
CGCTTTCACTTTCGTGCTTCTTAGGTAATGGACTACATCGCTCCCACTCTTCCGGACAACAAATCCCCTTCCTTCTCTCTATCAGTCAACATTCGTAACATCTCACTCAGAGTCCTTATGGTTCGTTCCGCCAACCTATTCCCACTCGGCATCTATGGAATGATTATGAAGGCCCTAGTTCCATTCTCAGGCGGCTTCATTCACCCCGTCTGTCCGGCCCTTTCTTTCTTTCTTCTTTCTTTCTTTCTTTCAAGGTCTTCTCCTCCTCCTCCTGTCTGTGCACAGACTCTTTTTGCACCAACCAATCAATTTCCTTCCGTTCTGTCTACACAACCAGACCACCATCCATCCCACTTGCCAAACTCCTACCTCCAGCACCGCCACACTTCCATCCTCTCAATTCCTGCAGCACAGACGAAGAATAGAATAATTAATTCAGGTCGAAGGCCAAACGCTGGGAACTATGAGGTCATTCAGCACTGAAAGGAAAATTGTATGTAAAAGATTCTAAAGGTGTAACAGGAGGAAAACCTCAGAGCAGTTGCACTATGGAACAATTGAATATTAGTAGGCAATCCGTGGAAAACCGAGAATGCTTTAAGTTTTTAAGTATTTTTTTTTAGAATTTCTGTAGAATTTCTGAAGAATCCTCTGAAAATGTATATTTTGACCTTGAAATAATTCTCAATATCTCCGCTAGAAACACAGCAAGACTATGTAACATTTGTTAATGTATAGGTATCTGGAGCTCTACATGTGTTGCCATATATTAAACTAATCTTTTTTAGTACGTCTGTTGACAGTCATAAGATGTGCTAAGAATTTCCTTGGAGCGGAATCTTTCAAATGTTTGGTTACGTGTGATTTGCTTCCTTCAGAGGAGGAGGAGGAGGAGGAGGAGGAGGAGGAGGAGGAGGAGGTCTTGTTCAAACTAACCAATTAATCACTCTATGCATTTCCCTCCTAACTAATATTAATGCTTGACCACATAATCTCCAATATGATTTCTTTTTTTATTGTTCTGTAGTTACAAGAGAGAAAACAAACCTTCACGTGTGAACTAGTTTAGGAGAGAGAAATGGAATCGTTTAGATCTAAACACGTTTTACAAAAGAAACGTTTCGAAATGAAAAGTAAAAGAGAAAAAAAAAGAAAAAAAGAAGTGGAATTTGGGACCAAGACCGGAAGCCATTAATGAGGTGAATATAAAAGAGAGTAATACTCACTCACTCACCTTCTGGGCCTCCTTGTGACCCACATACTTCCAGAAGACTCCTAAAACGTTTCATAACTTCCACCCTTCCATATGTGCAGTCTCTGGGACTCTGCTATCCATCCACAGGTGCAGTGAGGAGTGACGACCTGACTCCTAGGAGCTGCTTCTGTAGCTCTCTCTCTCTCTCTCTCTCTCTCTCTCTCTCTCTCTCTCCCCAGTGGCCTTTCAACTTCCATTTTGGTGATTTCTATGCATGGATGTCTGAGAAGATCCTGACAGTTTGTCAGGCCGAATTTCCACCGGAATTTGAGGTTGGATAAGATTGTTTGGTGAGAAAAGTTAATCGGTCAATATCATGACACATAAAGCAGCTCAATCAAATACGGACGATAGGTTTATAAATCTTTTTGGAAAACATTGAATGAAATATCAAAATTGATTCCCAATCAGAATCTAATTCTTTAAAGAGATCCGTCGTCATCAGAATAAACTTCATTTTCATTTATTTTTCTGGATCTCTTTATTTTGCTGTCCAACTACTCCAACTCCCAAACTTCTCTGGTCATTGTCTTTAGCACCGAACGGCTGCTGTTGCCCCCTTTCAGTGCCTGTTGGCTTGACAACCTCAATTTCAGAAATCAACCGATCAATCAACAAGAAATCTAAGTATCCAAAGAGAGACATATCCAGTAATTTGATCAGAGAGAGAGAGAGAGAGAGAGAGAGAGATAGAGGCGTCTTGGCAAAGTGACTAGCTTGCAGTTGGCAAATGAAATCATTTGCCAATGGTCTTGGGGATTGATGTAACGTTTATTTTATGATAGATAAGACAGAGAAGTGTTCGTTCATTAAATGGCCTCTGACTCATGTCAGTAAATGTTTTGTTGATACTAATATAAGCCTATTTACTTTAATTAGTCTATATGATAGGTAAATAGTAATCAACTGTTCTTGTAGCCCTCAAGATTTGGCAATATGTTGCTATGAGGAATATACAGGTAATATACAACATGTATGCATACTTATATTGAGCATATTTTGTTTCTATACAATAGCATGGAAGAAAATTTCATTTAAATTGGTCATTTATTATTGAAAATATTAGTCAAATATTCTGTAATAATACAGTCTCCACCGTTTCGGAATGCTTGACATTTCAGTCCTCTCGAGATATAAATCAATCAAAAATGTTACCTTTCTTTTGACAAATAACTGAATCAACCTAAGGATGTTAGAGCTTACATGATTGCCAAATGGAGAATTATTATCAACATTAATTTTCTTACATTATTTTTATCTCTTATTTACCTGGGCAGGTACTGGCGCATTATAACCTCTTTCTGTCACTTTGACTGAGTGCTAATCTACCTACCATCAGATCATTCGATTCATTTCTCCAAAGAATTCAGCTAAAACCAATAAGAAATAAATAGACGAGAATTCAATCGCCGAATCCAGTTAATCCCGAAGGAAATCGAGGCTTTTCTCCGGTCGAATGAGTCCATTATGAAAGGAAGAACATATCTGTGATTCTTCTGTCGGTGGGGTGATCATCTCATTTCCTGGACTTGCAGTTTCCGAACGAAAGATGACACTTTGCTGATGGTCGTCGATTTCACCATTTGATTGTGATGTTGAGCTGATTTGTTTGTTTGTTGGGTGGCTAGTTGTTACACTTATGTAAGCGTTTGTGTGTTATTACTATGAATACACACACACACACGCATATATATATATATAATATATATATATATATATATATATATATATATATATATATATATATATATATATATATAAAATAGACCAAATGCCAAGCTCTGGGACCTACGAGGTCATTTAGCACTGAAAGCAATGGTGAATCAATTGTTAGAGAGGGTGGAAAATACGATTATAGAAAGAGAGAATATAAACGGAGGTTTAATAAAAGGAATGAAAGGGTTTGCATCTAAGGGCGGAAGGGAAGCTGCAAAGAACCTTATGCAATGCCTACAGTGCACCGGATGAGATGAACTGGTATCACTACCCACGCCCCATTCACGGGGACTAGATTTTATGGAGAAGCTTTGCATTGCTCGAAATAGTTATATTGCTCCAGGTCGTAGAAGACCCACCAGCCAAGACCTTCTTCCAGAAATGACAGGTTGAAAGATAAATCCCCACTATGATGCTAAAGTGAATTGGTTTGTGGTTGTTTCATATTCGGGTTTGTTAAGTTCATTAACATGCCAACATGTCCGATAGAGAGAGAGAGAGAGAGAGAGAGAGAGAGAGAGAGAGAGAGAGAGAGAGAGAGAGCGAGAGAGATTTCCCTCTCACATAGTAAAAATATAATTTGATTGATATCTATTATAATTATCTTCAATTTTTATACCCGAATGCTTTAGTGATCTATTTTCGAAAGTAACTTCATAATGGAAGATAATAAGTCAATAGCCATAAATGAAAAAAATGCTAATAAATTATCAAGATATAATAGAACAGAGGACCTAGGACATATAGTATGACAGACTCACAGAGATATCTCCATTCCATAAGGGTGTGGGGTTGCTATGGAATAAAAGACACTTCAGGGAGGGTTGAGGGGAAAGAATTTGAGACAATGATGACAGGGGTTTATGAATGTGCTGACCACTTCCTCTCCAGTTATAATAATAATAATAATATTTAGTGTACTTAGGAAGCAGACCCTATCTCAAGCATACTTTTATTAAAAGTAATGGCTACTTCAGCAGCGTCACACTTGTAGAGATTCTTCTCTATTTTGCGAATAGCGGCTTTTTCAGTGCTACTCAAACAGGCTAGTAGAGCGCCTATAGAGGTCATGGTAAAATACAGGGTCAAAATAGGTGTATATATTTGAATTTTACAGATAAACTATGATACCATAGTCATCAAAGTCATTAACGATTTTCTCTCTCTCTCTCTCTCTCTCTCTCTCTCTCTCTCTCTCGCAGCTCCGACGATCGGCTCCCCCCTTCCTCGACGTCCTTGTAAGCAAGACGGAAGACGGTCTCCGTACTTCAGTCTACACAAAGAAAACCAATTTAGGACTTTGCCTCAACGGAGACAGCGGAGTGCCCCGCCAGATTCAAAAGCACCACCGTCAGGGCCTTCGTCAGGAGGGCCCTCTCCCACTGCTCAACCTGGCAGGACACTCACCAGGAACTCGACCGCGCCTCCCAAGTACTTGTGAATAACGGGTACTCAAATAAATTAATCAGCAAGGAAGTCCGCACAGCCCTGGAGAAATGGTACGGTTAGTGAGAGCCCGCAGCCCCGCCCCAGGATAATATCAAGCTGTACTACAAAGCCTTCATGAGTTCCCATTACCGTGAAGAGAGGACGCCATTAAGAAAATTATTTCTGATAATGTATCCCCGACTGACGACACAAGAAATATCGACCTAATCATATATTACCAGAATCGGAGGACGCGCGATCTTATTATGAAAAAATAACCCCTCTACCACAGGTACGAGCCAACCCCTGAAGCAGACGCATGTAGTGTACCAGTATACATGCCCAGTCCGCGAATGCAGCGGCGCCTACGTAGGTATGACTACCATGCGACTGTCGAAGAGACTCTCGTGCCACGCCCAAGAGGGGGCTATAAAGAATCACGCCCGCACCAAACATCACGAGGCCATCTCCCGAGATGTCATCATAAAGACACGAAGATCATCGGGAAGGCCCTGATGCCCGTCGGTTGCGCCTGCTGGAGGCGCTACTCATCCAGCAAATAAAAACCTACTCTGAATACGATGCAGGAAGAATTTCTCCTCCCTACGAGTATGAGAAGACCTGCCACCAACAATGACACCACCGATCATGACAACTCTATGGATGACAACGCCCCCGAACGAGGTACTCCTGCAGCCGATGGAAATCAAAGTAGCCGTGACGTCCCACAGCGTAGCGCAACGCCCATCAATGTTACAGCGCCGCTTAGGAGGTCCAGGCGGCTACAGGATATGCTGCAACGCAACCATCGGCCCGAAGAAAGTGGCTTGAGACCTGGCTCAGTAGCCAATGAAAACAAGACTCACCGCCACAGCCAATAGGAGACAAGCATGGGGCAGACCCCCTGCTGTCAACCACAGATATAAGGAGGACGGACACCGCACCAAGATCAGTCCACCCTCAGCTTCCCAGCCCGAGGATGTCTGGCAGCTCCAGACGAAAGCTCGCTTTAAGAAAAGAGAGAGAGAGAGAGAGAGAGAGAGAGAGAGAGAGAGAGAGAGAGAGAGAGAGAAAATCGTTAATGACTTTGATGACTATGGTATCATAGGTTTTATCTGTAAAATTCAAATATATACACCTATTTTGACCCTGTATTTTACCATGACCTCTATAGGCGGCTCTACTAGCCTGTTTAAGTAGCACTGAAAAGCCGCTATTTGCAAAATAGAGAAGAATCTCTACAAGTGTAACGCTGCTGAAGTAGCCATTACTTTTAATAATAATAATAATAATAATAATAATAATAATAATAATAATAATAATAATAATAATAATAATAATAATAATAATAATTATTATTATTATTATTATTATTATTATTATTATTATTATTATTATTATTATTATAATATATAAGTAGTAGACCGTCTTTCAAACATGTAGTGTTGAATGTTATTGCTGCATCAGCTGCATTCAATTTATATAGGGCGTTCCTCTATATTCCCAATTACTAGTTTTAGAAAGATAGAGAAAAATAAATATAAATTGATGCAGATGATGCAGTAATAATAATAATAATAATAATAATAATAATAATAATAATAATAATGATAATAATAATAATAATAGTATAATAATAATATAACATGTTCTATTGAAGGAGATTGCTGCTTCAGTTGCATTTATTTTAAAGAAATTCTTTTCTACTCTTCTTATTACGACTTTTTCAGTACTATGTAGGTTGGCGAGTAATGCGCCTATTCGATACATATGAAAAGTCAAGATAAACGAATTTTACGAAGTTCACATATATCTAAATCTGGAGTACAATGTCGAGCTTTCTCTGAAAAGCTCCTCTCGTTTGGGAAGTATTAAATATAAAATAATATTATATAATATTTACTCTTACACTGTCGCATTTATTATCATTATTATCATTATTATATTATAGGAAACAGAGGCCTCCAGAAAAGCTATATCTTTATCAGTCATAATAAAATAAAATTTAAAAAACCATTCATTATTACCATTTTGTCTGATGCACGTTTCTTGTAGTAGACCCTTCCAGATCGGAAATATGCACTTAAAGACAAGATTAAAATTATTCATGTAGTATTGCACACTTACAATCTAAGAACGAAAGGTATTGCATAAAACTTTCATTTTCTGATATCATAATTTTATTTTCATTCTTTTCGACAAACGTAAATAAAATAACTTAAATACTTGACATTTGAGGATGTCATTCGCTAGTTCGGAAACTGCTGTTAACTAACCACCGTCATAATCATTGTTGTGTTCTGGAAGCTCCCATTGGTCGCCTGAGACATCATCTCACTTACCGGCTTCCTCTGGCGACCAATGGGAGTTGAGGATGTTACACAGAACTGGATTTTTCCAGTTATTTTTTTCTTAAAATGGAGCCCCCAGAGCCATCTTTCAACGCTTCTGTTGAAAAAGTGACTCAAAGCAAAGCGAAGCAAAAATTTCCATATACATAATTACAAAACTCAAAAAGCATTTGAAAACAATTTATAGTTATTTAAATGTTAACGTGTAACTAAGACTTACTGAAAAGAAAACCAAGATGTTCTCAGGAAATTCACGACTTTGGTCCTGGCATTACATCGAAGGGGCGGGCTGAAGGAGAACGAAAATCAGAAATGACCAACTTTATTTGAACAAGCCATCCTTCATGATATATAAATATATATATAAGTATTCGAGGTTACGTCACAGATATAATATTTCTTTGCATGAAATCATACTCTGGAACTTGGTAACATGACAAGCTAACATTATTTCCCCACCCCACAACCCCGTTTCTAACCCGTTTGTTTGTAAAGGTTTGCAATACTACAGGGTGTAGAGACTCCGATTCTTTTAAGTTTTCTCGTAATCAGATAATGGGACAAAATAAAACACAGCTCATTTCTGTCAAGCCCCTTTAATAGTGAACTTATATATAAGGAATATGTCAACGCTTACGCTGATAGTTAGGATATTCAAGTGTTACAAAATTGATAACCTAAAAGAACGATAAACAAAACTTGAAAAGAGACACTATTTCCGAAGTAGGAAACAAAATGATCAATGGCCTTTTTCCATCGAGCTGTTAAGTTTAAGGAAATGTAGACTATTATTTTTTACTTAATAATAATGTACGAATGAGGAGAGTAAGAAAGCGTTCATGAATCAGATTCTGTTTGGATAATGGATCAATCTGGCGTTATTTAACATTTTATTTGTTCTTTTGACAAATTTAAAGTTAGCAATTCTGATGCCACGTATCAGTCATTGCATTCGTTACATTTAAGCTAACTCAAGAAATATCAAGAATGCAAAATTCATCTTACTGAATGATCGTTAGTGAAACTTTTCTTAACTCTGATCAGCATTTAAAAATTTTTTTTTTTTTTCACTCGACGGCCACTGAAAAAGCCCAGAATGCCAACTTTTGACGATTTGAAATGTAAAACTTTCAGGCAAAAAGCTTTAATTATTGAACTGGAAATCTTTCGTTAAAAACAAATAATTTCTCCTCCTTTGATGCAGTAATAGAATCTACCATTATTATACTGTAATGACTCATAACAGAATGTTGTCATATTGGCAATTCTACATCCTCTAGGGCCAAGGGATGATTCCCCGTGTTACCAGAATCAATGATATCGAGAATTTGTTGAAAACATCTCTTTTTTTTTTTTTTTTTTTTTTTACGTTGCATCCTGCTTTAGATTCGAAAGTGAAAGTGATGGTACTATTTTTACATTTATTAGCTTCATATATTTATTTATCCCGGAGGTTTATCTATCCTCTTGCTATACAGACAAAATATTTCTTATTTGATGACCAGAGTTTATAATATAGAGTATTATCTTTGCTTTAGGAGAGAGAGAGAGAGAGAGAGAGAGAGAGAGAGAGAGAGAGAGAGAGACTCGACTATCGGAATGGAATATAGAGTTTAGGACAAAGACTCAGTACTGTGACCTATGAGGCCATTCAGCGCTGGAAAGGAAATTGAAAGTTCTGCAGATCATAAAGCTGGTTATTCTACCGAAAAAATAACGGCTGAATTTATACATGATGGATTTTCCACATTTCTCGCGATTTTAGGAGACTTGATAAATATAACAGAAGCAAAGTAATTTTATTCAAACAAAGTTCTATTATGCTAGACTTTGTTTTATCTTGGCATTACCTCTAAGTCTGCGAAATTTTGACCAGAATTAAATGTAAAGGACACCCAACTTTTTACATTATGCGCCCGGTCTTACCTATGTAGGGGCCGCAATAATCGCGGACTGGGCATGTATACTGATGCTAAGGTACACATTCACGTATCAACGCACGCACGGCCACGCATGAGCGGAAATTGGTAGTTGGCAACAGCTCACGTCAGTAAACCGTAAATGTAACGTAAAACACACGTAAAATCGTAAACGTACGGCGACGTGTCGTCCGGGTGCTAAGCTCCGCCACTAGGGCGCCGTAGCCCACTCCAGTTTTGAAATGTTCAAAACAAGTCGTGGGTGGTCACGCCAAATGTCACCTGACGTAGCTCCAGGCATTGCACGTGGGACCCACGGTGACTGCTGCGGGGTACGCGCTAGGGTCACCTGCATTGTTCGCCGTCGTTGTTTTCTTTCCGCCGCGAAGCACGTGGGCCTCCTAATTGCGCTGCAGCCTACGGCGAAACCGATTCACACATTTACAACCCTGTACGACAAGGCAACGCTGTAGCGTGGTATAAAAGGTCAGGTCGGCGCCCTCGGGTCATCTGTTGGAAAATCAACTTGAAAATATGGCCACAGGATTATCCCAAGACCTGACGGTCTCAGTTATTTCTTTCATTGACAATGGCGGATTTTGGAATAATCCTTTAGCACTGGCTCCTAATACGATTTCCACTTTCTCCTGACTTTTGACCGCTATCATCAATCAAACAATGAATTGGAATCTGTCAGAGGGATACAGGGTAAATCCCAGGCTCTATTCCTAAGGTAGTATTCCAGCGTTCCGGTACACAAATCTCAACCAGAAATCAACAACCGGGTCATTTTCGTCAACAGGATTCCGGCATCTACCGCCTATACGTCGTCTGTCACCTGCTCCAGTAAGAAATTAATTTATGATTAGCAACGCAGGAACAGTAGAGGAGTTGGGCAATGCCATCTTGAACTGACAGTTCAAGAGGGCATTGAGTTGGGGCCTGGTGTTATTGGTAAGGTTTCCTTTAGGCCATGAATAATCCCGGGTTGGACGAGTACTTATATGGACCCATGCAGTGCGAACCATTTGTTGGGAGCAGGACTAATGGCTTCATAGCCCAGGGGCTGTTTCTCTGTGTCTCAGGTGGCTGATCACGATTCAGAATATGGAGACAAGGTTTCAATAAAAGGCGAGTGGGAAATGGATAACGAATATAAAAATACTGGGGAAATTTCTGACGAAGACAATTGTTAAGGATGTCTAGTAGTCCTTTTTGAAATAACCTTTACTGCTTAGGCCAAAAATAACAAAAGACTTCACTTGTAGACAGCAAACGTATAGTATAATCTGCTAGAATAACTTTCACACACACACACACACACGAACACTTTCCCGGTAACACGGTATTCTCAGATTATGGAAGTGTCGAAGATATTTATTTCTTCTGAATAGCAGTCTTACAATAATGGTGTAACAAATAATGTAAATATCTAAGAGGAATTCCTATATACATCTAAAAAAAAATATTATCTTGAATAGGTAGAATTCTATTTATTTTTAAGAATGTTTGATAAGTTATTAGATGTTATTCTATATCGCTTAAATATAAATCGCCCATAGTCAACAGTTTTATAAGTCTAAGTGTATGTCTGAATGGTAAAATCGAAGCAAGACAATTCCAGTGCTAATCTTATATAAGAGCTCCCAAAGCGTTCATAAATCAAATTCCTAAAACTACGTATTGTATTCCTTGTCGACTGGTTACTTGGTTATTGCTATAAATATCATTCAGAAATGGGGTTAATATATAATCAGTGATGTGCTCATTTACAACCATTATTCTAATTACGTCTACTGAAATGTTTTTGTTGTACAATTAGAAAGTATACATCTTGGTAAACTCTCTCTCTCTCTCTCTCTCTCTCTCTCTCTCTCTCTCTCTCTCTCTCTCTCTCTCTCTCTCTCAATGATAATAAATCTCGATTTTGTGTGCATATAATTTTCAACTGTAATATTCAGCTGTGTTGAGATGTCTTTCGCGGATTCAAACGAAGAAAAATAAAAAAAAATTAAAAAAAACTGTAGTAATGTGCTCATAGCCCCTGGCAACAGCACAGCCCCACAACGGTGGGCGTGGTCTTGACGTGAAGTTGATCGGCGTAAGTTCCAGGTAGACGTCCGACCTCGCTTTCTTTGCGCGTACATTTGCGGCGCAATTTACGTCGCTGGCTTTACGTCCGGTAGCCTGTGTCCTGTTTACCAGCTGTTCAAGGTCATTTCACCGCGATGATGCCCAAGATCCACATACGTGGGCATACGCCGTCGTGATACGTGAATGTGTGACCCCAGCATGACTGGTACACTACATTCGACTGCTTCAGGGGGTCTCGTACCTGTGGAGAGGGTTTATTTTTCATAATAAGGTCGCGCGTCCTCCGATTCTAGTAGTATATGATTAAGTCAATTTTCTTGGTGTCATCTTTCGGGGTTACATTTTCAGAAATAATCTTCTTAATGTAGTCCTTTTCTTCACGGTAATGGGAACTCATGAAGGCTTTATAATACAGCTTGATATTACCCTGAGGTGGGGCTGCGGGCTGTCACTATCGTACTATTTCTCCAGCGGGCTGTACAGACTTCCTTACTGATTAATTTATTTGAATACCTGTTAGTCATCTTTGTGTAGACAGGAGTATGGAGGTCGTCTTCCATCTTACTCACAAAGACGTCGAGGAAAGGGAGCCGATCGTTGGCACTGTATTCGACCGTGTAATTCAGCACGCCGCACTGCTGCAATGCCTGACGGAGGGCGGGGTTCTACCTCATCCTCGGCGTCGACTTGAACAAGATATGATCGATGTAACGGCCATATCTGCGGGGTTCCTGCATCCTGGCGAAGACTCGTTCCTCCGCAGTGACCACGTAAAAGTTAGCGAAGAGGACCCCAGTGGGGAGCCCATCGCATGCCGTCCTTTGTGGGCGGAACATCTGGCCACGGTGGGTGGAGAAAAGGGCCTTCTTGGTGCAGATCTCCAGCAGCATACGGAGCAAGGCTTTGGGAATGTTGAGGGGTGCTGTCGAATGACCCCTGTAGACACGCTCAAGGATGATACCTATGGTTTTGTCGACAGGCACATTCGTATACAGAGACTCAATGTCCAGCGAGGCGATAATCCCGGTGCAAGGGTGTCCTTGAAAGAAGAACAAGAGCTGAAATTTGCTTCCTTTGCTACTTTTATTTTTGTTCTGCTTCCAAATTTCAGTGGGAAAATGTCAATTATAGTTTATTGTCACTGATAAAAAAAAACAGTTGTTTTCATTTATACTCAGTGAAATGAAAAGAGTGCTTAGTGACAGAACATGTAGTCAAAATAAATGAAGAAAAATTTAATCTATGCAGTATTTATAGCATGAACTAAATGATCAAAAAGTTTCTCATAGAATAAGATCTTGTATAACACAAGCAAATTTTCCATAAAATAAGAACAATAATTGAATGACAGCAAATTGATCAAATGAATGAATCAAAATGAAGAATACATTCTGCATTCATATGTAAACTAAAAAACTGATTGATAAGCATCTGTGGACTTTATCATAAAATTTCAATTAACACAACAGTAATAGGATACTTCAGTATAAACAGAACAACAAGTCACAACAACCATCCTACAGCCGAATTCTTTCCCTATTTTCTTAGTTCATTTTATCTATCCCGGGATTTCCCGGGATGGCAAAATAATCCCCGGATTTAATTAAACAATCATTAAACCTTGAAAATTGTCCTCCCTGGTGAGGAACGTGACTTCAACACTCTATAAGTAGTTATCCTTCCCCCTCCCCGCTCTCTCTCTCTCTCTCTCTCTCTCTCTCTCTCTCTCTCTCTCTCTCTCTCTCGTTGGGTGAATGACTGACGGTGAAGATGTTGGATGTTCTCTTCTTCGCTGCATTTAACTAAAGTGACGTCAAGCGAGGAACCGGAAGCGCTTCAATTTTAGGCGCAGGCCAGATTTCTCACAAGATGTCTTTTTTTTGTTTTTTTGTTTTTTTTATTCATCAAATCTTGTGTCATAGTTTTCTTAAAGCTAATAATACAGAAATTCATGCTTACAAAATCTTATAACATTACAAAGATTCAGGAATACAAATAAAAAGATCTATTCTAAAAAAATTAAGAATACAAAATCCAGAGCTATGTGAGAGCTTTGATGGTCTCCTCAAACCTCCTCCTCTCAGTGGAGGAGGAGGAGGAGGAGGAGGAGGAGGAGGCAATGGAGACTCCTCTCATACTATTGTTCTTCTTGAGCATTTCAGCAAAAGCGCAGATTTGGTCAAAGTCTGTGAGATACTAGGTGTCTCTTTCTGTCTTTATCTCTGGCAGATAAAGACAGTAAATAAGAATTTAATTCTGCTTCACTTATAAAAACGATTGAAGGTTAGTTTCAGCATCTGTTTTGCGGTGCCTTCACCAGACTCCTCCTGAACACAACCAACTTTTTCTCTCTCAGTTTACATGAAAGTTCATTTTCTCTACAATTTTAAAGTGAAATGAAAATAACACTCGAACGAAATAAACGATTCGTAACCAACATAACTAATAATAATAATAATGTGATAAATGAAACAGTTCTAATAGCACTCAGAAGAACATCTTTATTTGAAAATGATGATTATTATTGTTATTAATATATGAGAGTTAAACTCAAACTGAAAAAGGCTTCTCCATCTGGAGGGAAAAACAATTACAGAATGAGGCCACACTGAGAAATATGGACATTTCAATGTCTTGATAATACTTCGAGATGGTGGTTGTCAGGACGTTGAGTCTTCCTCCACCACCCCGAAGCAATATCTGGTTCTATATTTCCTATCATTATCATCTCTGGTGACAATGCAGAACTCCGAAGCTCTTTCATATGAGATGTCTCCCCTCACCTCTCCCGCCCTCTCATATGTCTTTTCATAGGTCTCGTCACTCTCCTTTTGCACTCTCCCAATCCTCCTCCCTCGTGACAACACTGCTCGAGTGGATGTGCCTCTTCCTCCAAAGGACACATAGTTACCTAGTAGTATCCATTCCCCTGCCTCATCCTTTTTCCCTACATAAGATACCCGAGAGTGGGCATAAGAGGGTCCCCCATCCCCCCGCACATGTACAGGAAGTTTCGAACCCTTCAAGCCGTTAGTAGTGATCCTGATGACGACCCTACCCAGGGGGGGTGGGATCCATATGCCAGATCCAAGAACCCCATTGGAGGGGGAGTAGATGGAGGAGGGGAAGGGGACCCCCCTGGCATCAACGACTCCAGCTGTCAGGGGAAAAGAGGAGGAGGAGGATGTTATTAGATTAATAATAATAATAATAATAATAATAATAATAATAATAATAATAATAATAATAATAATAATAATAATAATAATAATAATAAATTTTATTGTGATTATTTTAAATATAGTTATTTAAAATATAAAGAACAGAAAACAAAGAAATAAAAATAAATAAAAAAATGGTCTATTGATGATGAAACACCCCCTGTGCAGGAAACATCCACAATATTATTATCACTAGCTCTCCTCTACCCTGATGTCTCATCAGTAGTGCACTGAACCATAGCAAACACTGCAGCACCCAACTCTGTCTGTCTTAAGATCATTCTTCCATATTCTTCTTCTTCTTCTTCTTTACAAAACCTGTCATTCATTCTCTTGCATTCAGTCCACTTGACTGAAAAAGAACCATCTCAAAACACAATGATCCATCCATACTGGACAGACATTTCAGCTCTATAGCTTCCATTTTTCTCTCTCTTTCATATTCAGCAATAATGCTTAACTTCAATAAAGGAGACTTGGCTCCAATGTCTTCAAACACTCCCACCTTGGCTTCCATAGAGAGTAGAGGTTTCCTTCCTATCTTCTGCACACACATCCTACTGCGTTCCTTCCTTCGTTCCTTCCTTAATTCTTTGCTTCTTTACTTATTCTGTGACTCACCTATTCCCTTATCCTGCCAACATCCAACATACCCACTCCAAAATGGCCTAAACAGTTTACATCCATTCTCCCAGCAATTTCCATCCATCTACTCTCAGCTTTCGATTCTCTCAGGTTCTCTCCTCACCAGTTCCCTCTTCCTGCAGTTTATCTTTTTCTTCTTCGCTTCTTCTTCTTCTTCTTTTTCTTCTTCGCTCTCCCTCATCATCAGTACTATTGCATCATCTGTCAACACGAGTTATTCCACTCAATCTGTTCAAAAAATGCATTTTCTTACATCTATAACGTTGCACCAATATTTGCTGCTGCTGTCCTTTCCATGTTTGCATGCACTGCCCTTTCTTTCACCTTTGTGAGTGTCTCTCTCACTTAGTGCCTTTAAAGCATTCTACTGTCTTTCTCTCCTGAAACACTTCAGCTGTTGTTATTTTTCCTTTCCCCTTTGTACCCTTTGCACCAGATCCTCCTCCCTGCACATCAAAACCCCTAGTTGCAGGAGAATCTTCTCTTTTCTTTTCTCCATTAAATGTGGCCTCCTGGGTCAGTCTATGCTGGACTACTCACATTCCATATCAAAAACTGCTCTATATGTTCATTTCAAATATAGAAATTCCTCAAATAATAGTGAACTTGGACAATCAATTCTAAAAATTTGTGAGACAGAAAGGAATCCTACTCATATCCTCATAGGAATAAGCTTACCTCTATGACAAAGCATCTTGGTGGGAGAACTCCTTCATCAAGATGAGGCACAGATACTTCATTGTTAGGCTCAATCTTGACTGGGGCCACTCTCAGAGTCCCTTCAAAGGTCATCACAGCAAAGATCTCTCTTTCAGCATCCCCACTCAAGCGACTGTGAGGACTTCGGAGGTCAGTTACCTGAGGAAAGTTTCCCTGATTGAAAATCTCACAATCAGCTCAGGTCAGAGGTTTATTTTGCTTAAATGAAATGATATTTCACTTTGATTTAAGTTTAATTAACTGTAAGGGTGTGAATTTTGTTAAGATTTTGTTAATATTTGTAATAAAAATATGCATTTTTTGTATATCAAAGTCTATTGTTTTTAAATACAAACCCATTAACGTATGGTAACCTATTCCATGTATCAGCATGACCTTCAGACACCCCACAGAGAAAGATGAGTCTCCCTTTCCCCCATCTGATCATGCCTCAGGGCCACTGAGAACCCTAGGGGTGAAAACTGCCCTTCTCTGTGTTTCTGCAACAAATAATGGGATGAAGGGAAGCTATCTGTGTCCTGACTATGGATCTTGGGGCACAGGAGAAGCCAGTGCTCTGCCAGTTCTCTGAATTGGTCTCAAACTTGAGAGGGGTCGAAGTTCACTCACTCAAAAAAAAACAAAGGGCTGAACCTCCTCACTTGTCCTAATTTCTGCCAAATCAGGAATCATACTTGAATAAGAGGATGAAAATAGCTGATGAATCACTCCTCAACTTCACAATATGGAATAGTAACGCAGAACGATAACCTCAAGGAATGGAATAGTGAATTTTAAAGGAGGGAATGAGCAAAGAAAACACAAGATCTTTGAAGGATATTGCAGAAGTGTTGGGAACATCACACACACACACACACAGAATGGCCAATCTCCCCACCAGGGGCACCCAGACACCCAGATGCATCCTCTGACAAGTGGAAAGGGGAACTCTTCCTCTTCTTCTTTTTTTTTAGGTGGAGTGTCTGGAATCTAACTCTTAGGACAGGCTTTTGTAAAGTAACGAGGTGTTGGAACAAGTTTGGCTTTATCATTTCATTAAGTTGCAATTATCTTGAGTTTGTTGAGTAGATGTTTCTCAAGGCAATTTTCTCAGCTTTTATATTTGGCCGTGGAAGAAAAAGACTTCTTGAAACTTACTGTAATGTTCACAACAGAGTCTTCTCCTTCTAATTCCTCAATTATTCTTCCCAGAGCCTTCATGGCATCTGCATAAGTCCCTTTGATCCTTAGAGTGTCCTGGTGGAAAAAGACAAATCAATTGATGACAGATTATGAAGAATTTCTTGCAATTAGGACAAAAAGCTATTACTCTGATTATGTGACTCTCAAAATGGCTGAAATCATAAATATCAATGAGGCTAGAAGGATCCCCTCAAATGAAAAGGTTTTTAAATTGAAAAACAAGTGTTATCACAAATTCACTTACAAGGGCAAACTTCACTGAAAATATGGGAATATTCTGAAGATATCTGAAGCCACAAGGGAAATACAAAAGAAATTATCTCTTTCATGAGTAGAGTGTTAAGTAAGAAGGAACCTGGGAAGAGAGGGAGAGAACTCACCTGCCTCAAGTTGTCTCTTCGTCTATCATTCTCCTGAAGAAGTTGCTTAATTTCGCTGGCAGTCTTCTCAACACTAAGGAGAAGCTGTCCTGCTTCACTATGGTAGCTCCTGCTGAAGCAGAGTCTGTTGCTGTTTCAAGTTTCCTTTCTGACTCTTTCACGTTCACCTGCTCCCGTTGCATAATACCAGTTTGTTCATCAGCTCCTTATTGTCTTCATCAATATTGCTCAAAGTATCTTGACTAGGAAACTTTATTTCTGCCAGCATCTGAGTAAATCCCTCAAGTTCATTTTTCAACCTATAGTTGCTTTCAGTGCGGGCCTTAACTTCAGCCTCTGTTTCCCGGCATACAGTGATGACTTTTCCGATGAGATTCTCCTGAAAATCCTTAGTAAAATTTAGAATAGATTTCTTAGGAGTGCTGGTCGAAGGCCTTGATCCTCTTGGCATGGATGAAAGTTGCTTTGCAGCATCAAGGAGGCCTCTGCTAATCATAAGCTCTTCAGCTGAGCTGTTGCTGAATTCCGTTCTGCATAGAGGGCATTCTCTCTTTTCAGTCAAGATGAGGCCCTCAATGCAACGGATGCAAAACTCGTGGGAGCAGGGGAGGATCCTCGGGCAGTGGTCGTCATTGTACGTATTACGGCAAATGTCGCACTCCAGGGGATTGGATGCCTGAAAAGGACACAGAAATCAGTGACCCTTCCAAATGCAAGTGTGATCATGTATAAGACTATCTTCCTCGCTAAAATAAAAAATGCATGCTATCAACCACATAAAGGACTGACCCATAAAAGGATCTTAAATTTCTGACCTAAACAAGTGTTATCTAAGTAGGCCAGTCAATAGGGGGTTGAATAAGGGAAAAAATCAAGGAAAGCTGCAATGAGCTTTATTTTCTTTATAAGAGGGTACTTAACAAAATATTAATTTTGCACCATCTTGAAAAACATGGTGGAAAAATCAGAACTTTGCAATTATCTCTCTTGGAACTCACTTTAGAGAGAAAGATGTGGATACATAAAATAATCTACATAAAATTATAAAAACTCTTCCGTTCATTTCTGTGATACATTGCACCATTTTGGTGTCAGAGTCGGGAAAATGTTCGCAGTTTGTTTTCCACACCCCGTTTCTATATATGGTTTTGAAAACAGTCTCCCAAGGGTGGCCTTCCTTCTTTTTCTTGCTCAGGACTGACAGTGACTGCTCCCTGGCGGAGTGACCACCCTTGCACCCAACCATCACTCACAACATGAAGTTATCAATCGTAGTCACTGCTATACCAATTCTTGCTGCATAATTAGAAGCATTGGTCTCCATGATAAAGTTAGTTTTCTTGTTATGTATTGCATGACAAGCTATCTTGTTCTTTATAGGAATATCACGAAATCTAGGCAGGTTATTTTGCTGAATGACTGTAAGATAGCAGGTAGGTAGCGAACTATTATTCTCCTCTGTTCTCCATCAAACTCGAGGTACCATTGAACTTACAAAGCAAATTTAGTAATGCTTCACTGTCAGTCATTGTTGTGTCAATCTCTCATAAAGCTGCTTCTGTTGCTAACCATTCATCAGGAGAGAGATCAGTTTTATTCACGATCGATGTAGCCAATGCAACATGTGCTAGTATAATTATGTGCTCTAGGTGCTCTTGAATAAGCATGCCTAGTTAACATTTTGTTAACAGATGGACTTGCATCAACAGTACTAAAAATTTCTTCTATTCAATACACTTCCATTCATGATGAAACCAATTGCACCCATAAAGGACATCAAGAAAGTTAAGCTACCAAGACGTACAATAACCTTACTCAGGTGTGAATATTGACCACATTTTGCAACAATGTCATGAGCCTTGATATATATACAAAGGTTGATCAGAGGTAACAAAGCAACTTTGTTGTTTCAGTTCTTTGCATCTCTCTACAGCATGGTCAAGTACTTTGTATGTATGTATATGGTGTGGTAAGTGGTAGGTGGAACATTTGTAAAGGGAAGGTATGAGATCTGGGACACATCATATGGCAAGTGTGCAGCACCACATTTCTCCACATAACCATTTGTCATGAATTGCTTTATAGCAAAGTTAAGGGAAAGGAAAACGCATATTCTTCAAGAAGTTCTGCAGCACGGAGGCTTTTGCGTGTGTATTGGAGGCGCCTGTTCTCATGATGGTTCTAGAATCGGCTGGAGTGTAGTGGAACGCGACGCGCCGTCATGTCGTCAGAAAATGCAGCAAAATATGATGCAATACTTTGTCAAGATTCTTCTAAGACGTTCTGGTCATCTCGGGAGTCTGTGACGTTCACGCTCCGGCCCCCGTAGGTCCCACCCCCAGGTCACCGTATAAATACGACTGACGAAGTAGGAGTGACAGTCACAGATCAGATCTTCAGTGAGAGCTCAGTAGCAGAGATCAGAGATCATCAGACGGAGATAAGAGAAGAAGGAACAGACGGAGGATCAGAGAGGAAAAGGCGCTTGAGAGTTTGGTCGAATTCTGGTCAAGTCGTCAAGTTGGAGTGGACGACCGAGGCATTTCGACGCAGAGCAAGATTTCAGTGAAGAAACGTTCTACAAGAGGTTTTGAGGAGTTCCTGCCCTTCAAGTATCAAGAGTAGACATTGTCAAGAAGACGTCTGTAATTACAGTTCTCCTTTTGTGAAGCCCCCGCTTCGAGCATAGATCTCCGACAGTGCAAAACTGGCCAGCAAGTACTTGCATTACCTCACCGTTCCCCAGTTCACGCATTGTAAGATTTTACTTGTGGTATGTAAATAGGAGAAACCATTCTCATTTTATCTTTTGTTATAAGTTTGCAAATAAACCTTTGTTGTGTTTGTGTATCTTTCTATATTCATATCCCCAGTTTCAACTATTGGTGTTAAATTCTTTTTGTTTATAATAATATCGAACTTGGAGCGGACCTTTCTCGGGGTTCGTAACACCATTCCAACATGGACATTTGCCATTTTCCAAGTAGCCACAGGAGTTCCGTTGTTGTTACTGATACAGTAGTGAAAACTGGACTGATGCTCGAATCCCTGACTTTCATATGCAGCAGTCCTCCTGCAGTTTTATTTTCAAATACTTTCATGGAAACACGACCAAACTGTCCAACATAGGATGCACAGGGGATTTTCTCTAATCTAGTGACTGGCTGATCTGAAGCAGGGTCATTAGGGGGAATGGCATCCTGTATCCCCCCCATACTGTGGAAAGTCTTGACTCCATCAATGGTACAGATGTTCACATCAGCGTTGTCGAATACAAACTGTGTAAATTAGTCAGTCTGAGGAGGAGGTTCCCTGGCTGGCTGGATGTTGCAAAGCTGATACTTGAAAGCCTCAGCATAGGAAGCACATAATCCCGAGGCAGAGATCCGCACATTCAGTAGAAGCTTAGAACCCTACTTTTGACTGACTGAGATGAACAGTAAGACCTACTATTTGTATAGGGGATATGAAAGATATTGTCCTAGCTGCTGTTCGGACAGCATGTGAGATGGCTGTGCACTTCCTATCCCATTTTCTTTGATTTTCTTTCTTGTTTTTGAAGACAAAAGTTTTAACAAGGCAGTTGAGGGTATCTGGAATAAATGTATCCAAGTCTGTTCTGGTGGTGGATACTCATCAGTTTCATACACCTGTGACTTTATATCTTCAGCAATGATTTTGGCGGCTGTATTTACAATCTGAAGCCGCTCTACTTTCTAGTCATGAGTTCTGTGTTTTTCATACTGAGCTTCAGTCAGAATTTTGTCCCCTGCATCACAGAGACATGCCACTGTTTTCTGGTGTATATTCACAGAAACAACAATATCTTGTCCATATCTTTTGGTCAGTTCAGATTTTTTGGTTTATTTATCAGTTGGGAGATCACCCTCATATCCCTAACAAATCTCACTTAAAGTAGATTGGCATTCCTCTCAATGTTTCTCCAGGTAGGTCACAGCTGAGGCATTAATTGCCTCTAAAACTGTAGAAACTTTGGGATGTTTCTTACCAGGTGTATAGTAGAATTTTTTCCTTCATGCAGGCTGAATGGTGTCTTGCCTCAGCAACAACCATAATCAACTATACACTGCTGCATCGATTCACTGTCACCTGGCTGTATTTTTTAAAACTCATTTGATGTTTCTCCTCCCCCGCCCCCCCAAAAAACAAGACCATCATGAAAAATTATAAACTGACTCTAGACTTCTCAGAGAAGTTGCAGGTCAACTGTCAAATCTTTGTTCATAGTCCTGACACAAAAGAAGAGTAACAGTTGACTTAGGAAATTAAAAAAGCATCTTTTCAACATTGCACACAAGAAAAATTACTCTATGACATTTGGGCTACAAAATAAACAAGATGCAAACATTTTCCTCTGGCACCAAAATGGTGCTGTGTATCACAAAAAATGAATAGAGAGTTTTTTGTAGAAAAATTTATTGTCGTGAAAAAAATGAGTGGACCATTTTCTCTCGACTTTATTCTGTTGCGTCTCAGGACCAAAATCAGGAAGACGAAGGCAGGCAGCAGAAACGATGGTTCCTCCTCTGATTGATGTAATTTTTACGTGTCTTTGGGCTGGCAATTAGACAGAATCATGGAAATTTCTTCTACATTTTGTATTGTTGCGATATAATTTGTATTGGGATTGTCACTTATGATAAATTAAGTAAAACCTACACTGAGAAAGTGCCTAACTGGTTTCCCAGATGGTGTTGCTACGACGAGCTGGCTTCACTTCCCTTCCAGTGTGTGTTAGAGGTAATACGTGTTTTAACTGGACTCTCTCTCATTTTGCCAGCAAATCATTGCACACCGGCCATTGTAACTTAACATGTTAGCATTCAGAATTCATTAAGTTGCGCTTGGCGGAGGATGTAAGTCTACTGAAGTGTATTTCCTTCATGTTCCCTGACTCATGTCATTGTCTTTCTTATCAAATGTGCATTGTGTAATTGCTGATTACGCCAGTGCTCCCTTAAGGACCTCATGTTCACGCATCCCACAGTGGGGTAGCTTTGTAGAGTAAATGTGATATATTATTTTGACTATATTGTAAAAGTAGACAAGAGACCATTTATTTTTGTAATAAAATTGTAAAAGTCTTCCTGCCATATTCATTAGTCCTGTGAGTTAGGGATTGAAGTCTGTGCCATAGGGCTAGGCTATCCTGCCAATTCCATCTGGCCAACCAATAAACCCTGTTGTGAGGGTATATTTAGCAACATTTTTGTAGATTATTTTATGTATCGACACATTCTCCGCTTTAGTGAGTCCCAAGCGAGATATTTGCAAAGAACTGTTTTTGCTGTCATTTTTTCAGGGCGGTTGAGGGATGCAAAATTAATATGTGCCCTGATATGAAGACAATCAAGCTTATTGCAGCTTTCCCTGATTTTTTTCCTTATTCAGCGCTTTTTCCTCTCTAATCACTGGCCTAAAAAATTGCAACATCAGAAGTAAGTCACTAGTGAAAACAATGACAATATTATAAAAGCGAATTCTTTTGGAATTGAAACAAATCACTGAAAAGCATTTTGCTTTTTCAGTTGACTTCACTCATTTGCCCTTCAGACTGATCACATTTCTCATGGCTAAATCTGTCTCTGGGATATTAGTCTTTTTTCAGGTGCCAGCATGAGTGGGTTGGGGGTTATTTACCTACCAAACCACCTGCAACCTAACCCTGGGAAAAGGTTCCCATTTGGTCCTTTATCACTGATGGAAACGACGGATAAGAAAGAATGTCAAATTCGTCAAAATCACATCAAAACTACAAAAGAAAACATATTTTGTTTCCAAAAAGATGAGTTAACTGACTCCATGACAAGAAATAATGAATTCCCTTTGGTACCAAAATCACCACCAATTACTGAAGCCCAAAATACTGTCCTGAATCAGTTGCAAAGCCTTAGAACAACTGTGATGTCCTATGGTGAAATTGTCTTGCCTAGATCCTCCTTTTCAAAGTCTGCTAAGTAATTCCAGTCATTCCTGCATCTGTCACATTACATTAGCGTCACAATGTTTCTGGAAGTTCTATTCCAGTTTAGCAACTCATTCAATCATTGTTTTGTCATAGTGTGGAGCTGGTTTTAGTTACATCAGTCTATATTGTATTATTATTTCTTCTTCATCCCCGGATTAAAACATATTGTCCTCGTCTGTCCCTTCTTACATAATAGCCGTTGTATGTCGATGCTTCCTTTGTGTTCTCTTCCTTCCTCTGTGTTCTCTTCGCTGGAAGGATTAGAATCGAGGGAAAATCTTCTGCCAAGTGACTAAGTACTTATCTATCCTCAAAAATCTCTTCCTCCTCTACCCTCTCTTTCCTACAGGTACTTTTTCGGTCAGTGGTCCATTGAAGTGTATGAGACACCTCCGACGGAGACACCTCCTCCGTTCACAAAGCATTGAAACACCCACCAGTCCACCACATCACACATCCCTAACTTATTCCTCTGTTTTCCTTAATGTGCTCGTCCTCTTTCTTCACACAAGAGAAGGTGGCTCCCTCCCTCTCTTTCTCTATCCCTCTCTCTCTCTCTCTCCCTTGAGCCTTGTTCCAGCACAGACTGTTGTGATAAAAATCACATCACAATCCTGCAGCATTCTTCTTGGACCTTTCCCTTCTCCATTATACTTTATCATCATGGTCAGTTACCAGATTAGTCTTTCAACACTCTGACACAGCATCCCATTTGTAACCCCATCAACTGCTGGTGCCTTTCCACTCTTCAGCCTCTTGATTTCCCTCCTTACATCCTCAACAGCCACTTCCACAAGCACTCTCTAGATTACCTCAACCCCTCATACTCTTCTTGTATTATCATTGGACTCTGCCCCTTTCTGTCTCCCTCAGTCAACAGAGCCTCAAAATGATCACTCCATCAGCCCAGGACTTCTTTCCCTTCAGACAGCATTTGTTCCTCTGCCTCTTTTGATGACTCCATTTGCTCTTTCGTCTTTGTCTCTGCACTGACTGCCTTGTTGAGACACCTCTTTTTGTTCTCCTCAAAGTCTTCCTGTGCCTTCTTCCCTTCTTTTGTCATTCTTTCTTTCTCTCTCTTATATACTTCTTGGCCACCTGATCCACCCTCCTGCATTACGGTATATGATCCTCCCTTCTCTCTTGCTGCTCTCTTCTACTTCTTCTACCCATCAGTGTATGGTTTCTCTCTCTGTCCCTATTCTCTTAGAACTACAAGGACTTCCTGTTGACCCTAGGACCCCATCCTGGGACTCTCCACACTCACCATGACACCTGCACTTGTTGGCTCATGTTCTTATCAGCCTCATGAGAAGATCATCTGATGTGCACCTCGACCAGGTCACATGACTCCTCTGATAAGGACCTTTGCTCCTGCTTCTTCTGTATGTGTGCATGTGTGTCTGTGTGTTTGTGTGTGTGTGTGTGTGAGGTCAGTGCATACATACCTCACTTCCTCTCTCCCCCCCCCTCTCTCTCTCTCTCTCTCTCAAGGACTGGACTGGATGTCATCTGGTGAAACATGACATTGACCTTTCCTTTTCAGACTGCCAAGAAGAGGACAATTAGTAGAATTTGTGCCAAGAATTCTCACAAATGATGAATAAAATATAAATTGCATATGTCATTACCATTAAGTATAAAGTGCAGCTCAATGGAGGCCAGGGAATGTGTGAGATTACACAAGATTTGCTTTTTATCAATGACAGTAGAAACTGAAGACAGAAACTAATAAGACAACAGAGAGAGAGAGAGAGAAAGAGAGAGAGGGAGAGAGAGAGAGACAGAGACAGAGAGGAAGGTTTGGTGGAATAGAGACGGTAGGGATCGCTTGTCCTTTCTAATCGTAAAAGTATCAAAATAAGAAAAACAACAGATAGTTAGATAAGAACCAACTGCTGACTGACTTGAAGGCGCTGGAAATGAGTCAAGTCAAATGACAATACTTGGTGACTGGAATCACTTTAGCCTTGAATTCAAGTTAATATTCAGATTCTTCTCAAAACTAGATATTCATTTACAAACGACACTTAAAGTACGAATATGGCGATCAAAAGTACCTACAGGAAATTTATACTTCCTGCATATATAGAAGAAGCACAAATCACACAGAGTACTATATTAGACAATCGTACAGCAAGCCATCAAACTCCTCTGAATGCGGCATCCATTATTTCCTCACCTCCCAGCAACACGGGAGAAGTGAGGGCGTGACACAAAGTCGAGATGGCCATACCTACCAAGGTGTCAAGTTGCCTCTCTCCCTCGGTTGAAGTGCCCCCCTATCTCTCCCCAAAAGATAGGATGTGGTTGAGAGTAATCAAGAGGGGCCTGGCGGCTGGCAGACACAAACAAGCAGAAAAAAGAGAAGACCCTCTCATTTGTCTGCTGGACCGGAACCTAACATTCATGTTTCACCTCGCCTAAAACCGGAGAAGAGATGTCACGTAGCAATTCACAATCTGTTCTCATCGGTGACGTAGATGCCATAGTGGAAAGAGTCAAGTTTCTTATGGGCTCCGACCCCCTAATCTCCCACGAACTCCCATGCATAAGTAAATATAAATTGGCTTACAAGATTACTTGCCTATTTCAACACCTCAATGTCCTTACAGGTGAGAATTTCAGACCTATATAATAGTCTCAAGATATAACCTAATCCGGGACCAACCTCCCTCACTTCCACTGCAAGTAACACTCAACCTCCCAGGGCGAATGACTGCCCATACCCCCTGACTAACCCCACATCCACCCAAATGATCAGTGCTTTCATCTACCATCTTCGTGAGTAGCCATGGATACATTAAACATAATCTCTCGGAATATTTTTGCCTCAAGTGGAACATTCCTCTCCTAAACATGTTCTGCAAAAACTTCAAATGCATCATTGCATTGCAAGAAACGCTCCTCTGGCCACATTACCTTCTCATCTGCGATTCAATACATGAAGACTTCAGAACCTTCTCGACTTCATCGATGCAAGTTAGTTACAGATCAAATCATTGCCGGTCACCTGAAAGGGGGCCTTTCTTTCTGGTGGCACAAATCGTTAGACAATATGATAAAGGTGATGATCTACAGGAGTGACAGATTGCTGGGGCTTCAAGCGACAGTAGGGAACCCTAAAATCCTAATAATTAATGTTTATATGCCCTGGGAAAATAACGATAATTTTGATCATTACAGCATGATCCTAGGTGAGTTACACAGTATTATTCACGATTCTCCTGCTGATCATATTTGTATAATCAGGGCCCTTAATTCTCACCCAACAAAACAATTTTATGATGAACTTTCTCACTTCTGTCAAAATCAGGCTCTCCAAATTAGCAATGTAATGCTCCTCTCTCCCTCCTCCTATTCATATGTACAAAATAGAGTGGAGGCAATTACAACCTCCTGACTGGATCATTGCATCACATCTCCACAACTTCATGATTCTATTATGACCTAAAAAATTCGCTACGATCCTGCAACGGGCTACGATCACATTCCATTACAGGTGTCATTCAGTACCCCATCCCACCCTACCGTGAACCCCCTAACTGACTGCCCACCAGCGGTAAACTGGGATTTTAAAAACCAACAGAAAGCCAGATACTTTAGGGTGACCATGGAAACCAGGTTGCGGTCAATAGTTCAGCCGGCAGACGCCTTACTTTGTACTAACACAACATGTAGAAATGACCACCACATGAGGGATCTGAATGAATTCCATTCAAACATAATCTTCGCTATGCTTGTTTAGTGTAGGGCTGCCTTTAGATTTCGTCAAGTTAATTCTCGTAATATATCTGGATGGAATGTTTTTACTGTGGAGGCAAAATGGTAGCCCGAGGGAAGGACACTCTGCATTACTAATGAGACAGGCGAGAACGCAGTTCAAACTTGCTCTTAAAGACTGCAGACTAAATGAAAAACAACTAAGAGCCAATGCTATGTCTAGAAACTTAGAATCTGGTGATTATCCTCATCTTTAGAAAGATATCCAGTCTTTAAATCCCAAAACTGAAAAGCTGTCACAGAGATTATGGGAAGCAGTTGGTGACTAGGCTATCGCAAGTATTTGGGGCAATCACTTCAACAATATCCTGAATTGCATAAATGATCAAGATTCCTGAAGGGTTATAGATAACCTCCTTACTGATAACATTCAATTTAATTTTGCAGATCGTATTACGTCAGGTAACATCAGCGATGCCATAAACAGCCTACCTAATAATAAATCGCCCAGCTGTGATGGTCTTCCCGCTGAGGGTTTCAAATTCTGCCATCCTCTAATTTACATTTTGCTAGCTGCCCTATTCAATGCGTGCATAATTCACCAATTTCTTTCAGACTCCCTACTCTTAGTTCACTTGATACCACTAATCAAAAACAAGCTAAAGGATGCAGCTGATCCTGGCAATTACCGACCAATTGCAATCACAACGATCGCGTCGAAGATACTCGAGTCGGTTCTTCTAGTGAGACTTCTCCCCGTTCTACCCACCATAAACAACCAGTTCGCATTTATGCAAACCACTCAACTGACACCTGCATCGACATACTGAAAGAATTACTGAACTATTATCTATCATCAGCCACTCCTGTTTTCTTTTGTTTTGTGGATGTGAGAAAAGCATTTGACAGAGTAAACTAACAGGAGGCTGCATTTTATATTGCTGGTTCTCCACACAGTAATTCTTTGTCAAATAGTGTAACGTACTATCGTACACCTTTGGCTCCCTAAACGGGCTTCAGCTAGAGGGCTTTCTCTCCCCCTACCTGTTTAATATGTACACAGATGCCTTGAATGTCAAAATAAACTCACTCCCAATCGGATGCACTACCAATGAAACAACTATAAACAAACTCTGTTACGCCGACGATATGGTTCTGATTTCCCCATCAGTGCAAGGTCTCCAATGACTTATCGACACTTGCCGCCAATATGCAGAGGAATTTGATATCCTATACAACGAAACCAAGACCCAGTGTATGTCGCTGCTCCCAAGATCACTTAAGCATATTGCAGAACCACAAATTTTCCTCAGAAATCATCGGCTGGAATTCGTGCACATTATCAAGGACGACCTAAAAGATACGGCAAACATCGAACAGAGGCGATGTAAACTATGTGCAATTGGCAACATGATTGCAAGAAAGCTTGCTCTCTGTCACCGAGACATGAGACTACTGCTCTTATGCTCGTATTGCTACAGTATTTATGGGTGTTCCCTCTGGACGAACTATACCAGAGAACATGAAACGTATCACTGTTGTGCACAATGACATTTTGAGACGCCTCACAAACACTCCTCGCTACCACTCCGCCACAGATGTTCATAGAAAACTGCCTGGACAATTTAAAAATCATTGTAAGGCGAACAATGTCCAGTCTGATAACCCGAGTGAGAAACAGCAGCATTTCGCTCATACAAAGAATCCTAAGGAGTGGAGCAAGAAGAAGATCTAAATTGTGGGAAAGATGGGAAAATGAGGCCTTTGTTCCCTAAAGGACTTAATCTCTGTATTGGCTAGGTGTCATCTGCAGAATCTGTCATTATTATTATAGTTACTTATTGCTGATATTTTACTTTTTCATTGTTACTGTGAATACTATCAAGTTAAAGTTTTTCTACATTCAATTTTCGTATTTGTTCCTCTGGACCTGACTACTGTAACCACATGTGGTCTCTAGCTGAAATTTAAGTTATATAATCTGCGCACTAACTATTATAACTCTCAATGCATTTTTTTCTCTCCAATATTGTTACTGTTATTACCAGTATTATGATTACTGTCTTTTATGCTACCTCAGCTATTGTGTGGATAAATGCCGATTATTCATTTTTTTTATCATGTTGTCTCATGTATCTAAATTGGGTATGTTACTGCCTGTATTTTGTATATTCCTTATATATGGCTCTGAGCTGAAATAAAGGATATCATTATTTCTATTATTATTATACCACCATTTACAGTATGTGCATCATGGCGGCAAGAAGCTGTATGCAGGAAGGAAGGCACAAGTGCCTGGAATGCAAATCACAGGTTTATACCACTATAGAAACAAAAGGGGAAATACCATGTATCTTGTTTAGCATTACAGAATTCTGGATATGTGTCAGTGAGAGAGAGAGAGAGAGAGAGAGAGAGACAGACAGACAGACAGACAGACTCCTTTTGGAAATATCAATCAGTCCATAAATAAATGTTTCACTTTCATTTTTGGGACTGTATATCACTATATTTTCACTATGCCCGTTGAAAACGAACTCCAAACTTCACAATATATGGTTATATATATATATATATATATATATTATATATATATATATATATATATATATATAGATATATATATATATATATATATACCCCCCCACTTTGACAAAACTACACAAAATGACAACCCTTACCTGTTGACAGCAGGCGCCCTCTACCTGGAAACATGTCACTAGGCTAATAAGCTCACATAAATGCAAAAATATACTATTTATTACCCAAAGCAGATGAACATAAAATAGAACAAAATGATTGATAAGTCATGGTTATAAAAAACCCAAGTCTGCCCCACAAAGAAACTATAAGTTATCATTCCACTCTCTTGGATTAGTCTAGTAATCACTTCTAGTCTCAAAATGTCAACTGCTACATTGTAATAGTCAGGTTTAGAGAATCCCGTTTCTAGAACCATGATACGGAACCCATCTTGAGATGGGTTTTCCCTCTACACCTGGTGTCGTTCTCGACTGTCTTTCTTCTTATCAAAAAGGAATGTCTTTCCCTCAAGTGCCTGTTATGCACATACAAACGTGGTAACAGTCCGAGCAGTGACCAAAAATGCACACACATGAAATTCCTTCATCCAAAGAACCTATCTCTATGGTGCTCTCTGGGTGCGCCTTGTCTTCAAGCGAGGAAAGCTGACACAACAGGAAATTCACTAACACTAGCCTATAATATGGCTCGGCTAGCTATGTCCTTTGTGCACTCCTGTCTCACACCACATCAGCAACTAATGCACAATGTATCAATTTGCCACATGATTTAGGGCTACCTCCATTGCTGGAGTCTTTGTGCCTCGCCGGATGCACAGAAGTTTGAGAAATCCTAGCGCACAAACTGTGATCAGTATGACGGCTAGCATGACCACTATTACTGGAATTGTGTAACGTTCATTGATGAAAGGCTCATCCTCGTCACTTAGATGAGCAGAACTCGACGAATAGTTGTAGACGCAGGTCGAGTACGTAAACCACCTCGAAACAACTCAGCACGCGCCATTATTCAGCGTCTGTGACCCTCGAAAGTGTATCCAACACCCTCTTGTCGCGGAACCTTGTTGTCAAGGAAATATCCCGTGACTTCCATGCAAGTGCAACTCGCACCCGCCTCATAGAAGATTGTAGACTCCTGATTTATCCCAGAACATATCCTGAGACGATATACCAACGACATCTCATCTGTTGTGTGTAGACTCGACTCGACCTCTGGTACTGTGGAACGAAGTCATTTCCATCGTCATCGTCACGTGAAGTTTGGAATTCTCTAAAGTCATCGTGTGTCCGTATTTAAAAAGTCTACATGATCATAGAATAACTAAAGTCTTGCTTTACCCCACAAATCCGTCATTAATTAATATACTCAATCTCCTAGTCAAATATTAAAAATTTCCTCACTAAATAAAATATAATCTTTACCCACTGAATCCTCACAAGTAATCCCATATCTGACAAATACACTATCAAAAGAGAACCCATAATGTCTAATAGCAAAAACCCCTTTTATTTTTTATATAACTAACCTCCATGAAATATGATGCTGAACACCCCTTCTATCTAACTCACATACCCCAGCAAATTATATCTCCTATCTAAAATAGAAATGCTATTTAAAGCTTAACACCAATTATGAAATCTCTCGTAGGAAAAGAAAAAAAAGAAAAAAAATTATAACAACAATAATAAGTGAACTGTCCCCCATTACACAGAGCACATAAGAGAAGAAAAAACATATATAATTCAACATTTTCCTCAAAATGCAATATGTACCGTTACAGAATTTGCTGCCACAACAATCCCATCGACCAGAAACAACCAGAAAACAACCCCCCTTACATGGTACATCTCCATGGAATGCCATAGTCAACATCTACAAGAATAGTGTAAATCTCCGAGTAATAAACTCCAAAGGAAAAAATCAGCAACCGGACTCATCACAGCATTATCAGCAAAAGTCCACCTATGAACACCTCATGTGCTTCGAACCGCACTATAGATTTGTCTAGTCAGACTTGCAACGCCAGAAGCCATTATTCTCCAAATATTTTATACTAACACCATACAACCACATTCCACAAACTTATCACCAGGATATCACCAAGGTCCCCAATAAAATTGTCCTTAAAGCATAACTCCCCCATGACATTACCCCAATTATATAAAACCACAATGCAGTAGTGTTACTCGCCCCAATAGTCACAACACCAAAAGAAATTCAGCCCCAAATCTCATACACACAGGAATTATCACATGTTTATCATCACGCGTCTCAGCTAAAACAAAAATTTGCCATATTTCCAAACAACTTCCCACATAAAATATTAACCTCGGGACTTTACGCGAAAATGCTGCAGATTTGCGCAAAATAAAAAAAAAAAACAGTATAAGGAAATGAAAGAGAGAGAAAAAAAACGTTAAAACATTTCACCACCAAATTGCAAAAACCAGACAGCAAGAAAAAAAATGCAATTGCGCGACAATATATTAATCACCACAACCAATTCTTTTCAATTTCAAGATGTGTTAACCTCGACCGACCTGTTTTTTCCTCTAAGACTACAAATCTGTTTCCAATTTTTTCCTCAATGACTTTAAAAGGACCTTCAAACTTCGGACCTAATTTGTAGTTCAACTCGTTTCTCACGTTAAGTTTTAGAAATACCTTGTCTCCGACATTGATCTTGGGATCAGATGTTTTACTAATACTTTTCTTTACCATCTCTCTGGTTGTGGATTCGAGATTACGGCTGAGACAAGCATGTCTCTCTCTCGCTGTGGATACCAACGCCTCGATCGTATCCACCCCATGATAAGGTATAGTTAGCATATCAAATGTGCCTCATGCTGGGCAACCAAACAGAGCTTCAAATGGAGACATTTTAATGGAATCACTAACCATAGTGTTAATACTATGTCTAACAACATCAACATATCTGTCCCAATTCTTATCATTCCACCTACAGTTTTCCTGAGAGCCTCGAGCACTTTCCTGTTTGCTCATTCACACAACCCATTAGCCTCAGGTCTGTATGGAATAATTGTTACTTTCTGTATCCCCATGACTTCCACTAAACATTCCAAAGTTTTGTTCACAAATTCTCTACCATTGTCGGTCATTAGAACTTCGGGTGAGCCGTATCTGCAAATGATACCATTAAAAAAAGCTACAGCTACTTCTTCAGCCGTTTTATGCTTAAGTGGGAAAATTTCTATTATCCTTGTAAGTTCATCTATTATCACTAACAAGTACTTGTTTGCATACCTAGACTCACAAAAATTTCCCAGGATATCTATATGTATTCACTGAAAAGGTCTACTCGGTATAGGATACGATCCTAACTTGCGTGAAGTTATCCTTGCAGGCTTACATGCGTTGCACACTGTACAATTCCTTACAAAATTTTCCACATCTTTCCCCATGTTTTTCCAAATGTATTTAGCACGAACCTCATCACACGTTTTTTCTATTCCCAAGCGTGGACTACCGAACCTGCAATGAACTATATCCAAAACCACTGGAATTAGGGCTTTCAGAATTACGATCTGTGTCATATCTCCTTTACTTTCACTGGTTCTCAATTTATATTTAATTTTCCTAACCAATAGATTACCTTCTAACTCCAAACCGGAAAAAGGAAACTTATAACGTTTCTTGACTAATTCCCCTCTAAGAAATACTTTTACGTCTGCTAGAATCTCGTCTTCATCTTGCCTTTGCTCTATGAGAGATATATCCCATTGTATAGCATCGCTAGTGACTTGCGCGACTTGGAACTCTTCCGTGTCGTGAAAACTTCTACTGAGAGCATCTGCAACTACGTTAAATTTGCCCTCTATATATTTGAGCTTTGCATCAAAATCTCTGATAGTTAAAAACCATCGAGATCTTTTAGGCGACAAATCGGGTTTATTAAAAAGATCCAATAATGGCTAGTGGTCTGTAAGAACTTCTACTTTATTCCCCATTGTCATGTAAGTGTAAATAATTGTTTTTATTTTCAGATCAGCCTTGTTCAAGTGTAATATTTTCTTTAATATTGACTTAAGAGTCTGGTGGAACCTTTCTACCACACCCTGGCTCTCTGGATGATAAGGCACACTAGTAATGTGCTGAATGGCCAGTTCAGCACACTTACCTTTAAATACCTTACTTGTAAAATTCGTTCCACAGTCGGATTGAATTTTACAAGGAAGCCCAAATCTAGAAAAGAATTCCACCAGCTTGTCAAATACGGCTTTGGAAGTTACCTTACGCATAGGAAAAGCCTCTGGATATCGAGAAGCTCGGTCCATCACTGTTAACAAATAGGTAAACCCAGACTTTGTTCTTGGCAAAGGCCCCACTACATCTATCACTAACTCTGAAAAGGGTTCCCCAATAGCAGGAATAGGATGTAAGGGAGCTTTAGGAACAGGTTGGTTGGGCTTACCCATTACTTGACAAATTTCACATGCCCTCACAAACTTTTTAACCGAAGACTTTATTCCTGGCCACCAAAATATTTTAATCAAATTATGAAAAGTTTTACCTATGCCAAAGTGACCAGCGAAAGAGTCTTCATGAGCCAAGCTCAACATGCATCTCTAAATTTAGAGAGCACCACAATCTGCTCAATTTGGGAGGTCATATTTAATTGATGGGTCGCAGGTCTACTAACTCTATACAAAAGCCCCTTAATAACACAAAACCTGGGCTTTGTTAGGTCGCCAGTATCACCCAACTCAAAATTAAATTCATCCTTCTGAGCCTGGATGAAAGTTACTCTGTCACAGTGAGGTTTCAAAACTTTGAAAATTCCAATACTACTGCTACTGTCTACTAGCCCGGGCCTTTCTACATCTACCTCTAAACTACTAAGATTAAAATCAGATTCATCAGTAGCAGCTGCAATTTTTGCAGCAGCCCGAGTAGTAACTGCCACTGGGCAAGCAGTGATCGAAACTATTGGGAAAACTTCTTGACCTTTCTCATTATTACCTAGATCATTACCTAGGATACCGTCAATCCCTGGTACCGGCAGACACTCTACCACGGCTAATTCAACAGATTTAAGGTAAGGTAGCCCGGGAAAGCTACTTCCACCTGTATTAAAGGGGCAGATACTAAGGTGTCTGGAAACCCACCCAGGACTACATATTCACCTGAAAAAGGAACAAAATTCTTTATTGAATCTGCTAATACCAGGGATCTAGCTGACCCAGTATCTCTCAAAAATTTCACATCCAGATAACCTGAAGGGGTCTTTATTTTACCTTCCCACACATATTTATTGAAAAGTCACAAATTAGGATTTGAGCAATCAACAGGGTAGTTAGCCCCCCGCTCAGAGACTTTTTTGTCACTTACTGGATTATTGTTGGGTGGAACCTCATTCACCTTACCAATCAAAGATACAGGAGCCCTATTATTGTCATTTCTATTCCTAAGTAAATATCTCCTCCTGGCATTACATTGTGCCTGCCTGTGCCCTGGTTTATTGCACCAATAACAATTACCACGGAGAGGGTTAGCTTTGGCCGAGACTGTCTGATCACTATTGGAAAAGACTCTAGTGAGCGCTCCACTAGAGACTTTCCCAGGTACATTACCCTCTCCTCTCTTATATACCTCACCATTACTAACCTTTCTATTAAAATTATTTGGTCTAGAGGACTGAGAGGTGGAATTGGACAACCCGAAATTGCCGGATCCAGCCCTATGGGTTAGTACAAATTCATCGGAAACCTGGGCCGCCTTGGCAAGATTCACTACCTTCACCTCCTCCAAATGCATTTTTAATTCCCTACCACAAACCTTCTTGAACTCTTCAAGTAACATTAGCTCTCTCAAGGAGGAGAAAGAGACAACCTGACGACTCTTAAGCCAATCATCAAATTGCTCCTCCTTGAGACGAGCATATTCAACAAAAGTCATAGTAGGTGGTTTGTTTACGGTTCTGAATTTGAGACGATAGGCCTCAGGGACTAAGTCATAGGCCCTGAGAACTAAAGCCTTAACCTTAGCATAGTCTCTAGCCATTCCCTCCTCTAAAGCATTATACACCCTAATGGCTTTGCCCACTAACCTGCACTGAATAAGCACCGTCCACATTTCAGTAGGCCAAGCCAACCGGGATGCAACCCTCTCAAAAGCTTTGAAAAATTCAGGCACATTATGTTCATCAAAAATGGGTACTAATTTGAGAGCAGCCCCAATATTAAAGCTATCTTGGTGAAAATTACTAGGGGTACTAATCTGGTTGACCCACCCTGGATCCTAGCAAGGTCCAACTTTACCTTAGCCATCTCCAACTCATGCTTCCTGGCTCGTTCATTTTCTCATGTTCCAGTTTCAACAACTCAATACGTTTACATATTAGTTTATATTCTCCCTCCTCCTGGCTCATGCCTGAACGAGAAGGCTCAACTTATTCACCACTGTGTCACTAGCAAGAAAAGGGTTAGTAGACTTGTTTGGGCTCAACAGGAAAATTAGCTGGGCCCTTATAGATAAGCTGTGCAGGAGGGGGGTCCTCAAACAGAGACAAACCTGGATTTTATACTAACTTCTACTTCAGAACCACTATCCGTGTCCAAATCACTTTCCAATACTGGAACTAAATCTTCCCCTTCAGCCAACCTAAGGCTACCTTTGCCTCCACTAGTTCTAACAAATGAGCCCTTGTATCCGTGGACTTATAAGTAACACCCAACCACCAGGCAACACTGTATTAGATAATTTCTATTAAGGATGTGCAAATACGTAATGCAATCCGCTGATCCCAAAAATTCACCAGGATTGAAAGCAATGTCCTCTATGACTATGGACAAAATAAGGAGGGGAGGAAAATATTAAATATATAAATGACAAAACTAAATAAATACTATCAAATTAACCTAGTGCTGCCCCACAAACAAACACTGCGTGCACCTGCGTACGATCCTGTCATGGTCGCCAATCTGTTACGACCCCTAGGAGGCTGTTCTGCAGAATCTTTTAAAGATGTTATTTAGGGATCGTAGGCAGTAGTAATGCAACACAATGAATGGGAATGTGGTAAACAAACACCAAGAAAACTAGCAATATTTATTATAAAACAAAACTTAATACTAAAACATAAAAATAAAGAAAATATTACACTTGAACAAGGCTGATCTGAAAATAAAAACAATTATTTACACTTTACATGACACCCATCAGTAACATTTTATAAATGAACTAAGCTCGACACTATTGCAAAGACTTCTTTATCTATGGTAGCCATTGATCTCTCGTTGCTGCCCTTTGTCTTGAACTTCCTGCTATAAAAGGCTATGGGATGGAATTTCCCATCAAACTTTTGCATAAGGCAAGCACCTATACCTTCCTGGCTGGCATCAGTCACTGTAAAAGGTTTGCTAAAATCTGGAAACTTCAAAACAGGGGGATTCATTAACGCGTCCTTGAGCTTCTGAAAACTCTCCGCCTGGGGTTCCTTCCATTGAAATTGAACATCTTCCTGCAATACATCAGTTAGGGGAGCAGCTATATTAGAGAATCCTTTCACAAACCTCCTGAAGAAACCGGCGATACCCAGGAATGACTTAATCTCTTTCTTTGATCTGTGGGTGCAAAATTCGCTATTGCTTTGACTTTATCGTCATTTACTCTAACTCCTTCCTTAGATATGACTTGGCCTAAATATGTGATTTGCTTTTTCAAGAACGAACATTTAGCTAGCTTACTTTTCAACCCCGCTAATCTAAGCCTCCTAAGTACTTCTGTAAGCACTTCCAGGTGTTGGGCTATTGTGTCTGTTGCAACCAATATGTCATCCATTTACACAAAAACATTTTTACTCAATAACCCGTGCAGAACTGTGTTTACCAACCTGGTAAAAGTCATCGGACTGCCCAATAAACCGAAAGGCATTCACATAAATTCATAGTGTCCCTTGGGCACTGAAAAAGCCGTATATTCCTTGCTACTTTCACTAAGAGGGACCTGCAAAAAACCCTGCGCCAAATCAATAGAGCTATAAATATTATGTCCCCCGATTTCAACAAAAAGATCTGGTATGCACACAACTGGATAGCGGTCAGAGATTGTCTTTTCATTTAAACGTCTAAAATTGTCGCATACACGGACAGAACCGTCCTTCTTAGGCACCACTAGCAAGGGAAAGTTGTAAGGAGACATGCTAGGTCTAATAATTCCTTCTTCCTCCCATCTATTGACCTGTTCTCTGATTTTGAAAGGTATGCGGTATGCAGGAATATAAATAGGTTTTGTGCCACTCTCCAAATTTACCTTATGCTCTAACACATTAGTCAGCCCCAATTTATCACCTTGTAAGGCTACAGTATCCCCAAATTCTGCCAAGAGCTCGCTTATTGCTTAAACATGTTCATTATAATCCGCATTAGCTAAATGTTCTCTAAATATTCGTTTCCTTGATTGCATTTCTGCCTCTGAAAGCTCAGGTTTCCTCTCTACGATAGCCACTGAAACAGTATCACGACTCCAATCTTGGAAATCCAATATATATGTATTCCTCTGGTATCTCCTAACTGTATCATTACAATTTAGTAATTCGAACCAAGTAATCCCATCCTTGGATACACTGTTTGCCGATGCCGTGCTAATAACCCCTCTAAGCCTCTCGCTATTTTCAGTGGCACTCACATCCGTAGGTTTTCTCACTTCCCTCAATTTGACTTTTACAATAGTCTTGGAACTGGGCATTAACAAAATATCCTCCGATAAAACACCTCTATATTTGTGGTTAGTATCTACCCTTTCTACCACCCCATACACATTACCACCCTTAGTATCATCCCCAGCATTGTTAGTATCAGAAATTACATCAATATCAGTATCTGTATCCCCAGCCATAATTTCATCATCACAATTGTTATCACCGTGAACTCCGATAGAATCCCCGCAATCATCTCCCATATCACCAATGTGGGTTTTAGTATTACCGCTCTCCATAACTCCCGTATCACGGCCATTAGTATCACCGAACACATCTCCTTTTTCAACAATCTCCATGTCCTCCGTTCTAATCACGTCCTCATAAGGAAGAAAAACACCAGGTATTCCAACTGTTATCCCATTAACACCCGCATGAATCGAAATCTTGTGTCTCTTACACGCAGGATGACCCAGCAAAAGTCTGTTGCCCAACGCAATTCCTTTCATTACCAAAAATGACTCTGTTAGTACTCTGTCACCGAGAGTAAACTGTAATTGAACATAACCCAGGGTATTTAATCTATGGGCTTGCACATCACACACCGTCTCCGTTGAGGGTTGCAAAGGGTAATTGGAGAACATAGACTGATACAAACTATAGTCCATTAAATTGATGGACGCACCTGAGTCTATATAGATCGAGATATCCACATCCCCTACTGTTGCATAAACTATAGGCCTGGGCTCTGGGGCATCCCCCATGAGACCACAATGGCACGTACTAATCACCTGTACCCTTTTTGTTGATCGACCTTCCAAAAATTTTGCCAATCCCTTTGCCCTCTGGTTTGACCTGCCTTGGAAGTCCTCTCATTATAACTCCCAGAACTTTGAGGTGTAGGCCTCGCATCTCTCCGTATCTGAGACGGACAAAATTGCCAATAGTGATCAGCACCCTTACACATTCCACAATATTTAGATCTATACAATTTATTTGGGTGCCCTGGTTTATTGCAGTTGAAACAGCGCAACTGCTGTTGCCTTTGATCGATCGATCATTTGTTATATTCAACTTTTGCACACAGACGGGGAGAAGAAAATTCTGTCTCTTTGCACCCTATTTCCCGGGCCTGTCCCATTAAAAATTGTACTATGTACAGTGGGACATTTAGACATATGTTTCTCAATTTGGGCATAAAGTAATTCTTTGTCTAAAGTAGGTTCAATCTTTTCATCAAAGCTATTCACTATTGCATCCGGTACATCGTCCAAGAGCATCGAAAAATGGATCAGTTTATGTAAATTATCAAGTGAGACACTACCATCCTGTAACCCATTTAGATGTTTTTTTCGATTTTCCTACCCAATCTGCCACTGAGTCAAAAAGTTTTTGACTATGCTTTACGAGGCTATTTGTGCCCCTCCGTATTTCATAAAGACCCCTGAGTTCCCTCACCATATCTCTGTGTTCCTTTGAGCCATAAACTGCTTTTAAAAATGCTTTGCAATTCAGTCGGGTACGACATTTTGCAAATTGGAAACTTCTGCAATGATGAGAGAGGTCACCTTTATTGAAATCTAGCAAAGCTTTTGCCTCTCTAAACCCCTCTATATCATCCGTTATGTTTTTTTGCGCTTAAATAATTATTCACACATTCAATGAACAGGCTCACGCCCACACTCACGTTTGTTACGTGATGTAGCAGTTTTGTAGTACTCTTAGCATCCATCCATTTTCCTCTCTTTACAGAAGCTTTTGTGTTCTATTAGATTCCCTGACCTCAATAACATCAATGTATTTATATACACACAAAACCCAATCCAGAAAAATTAATAAAAACTTTCACAAATAAAGGATAAAAAAAAAACAGACACGCTCTGCGCCCAATTAATTATCCCACAACAGCTGTTTGCAGAACAAGGTCACACAAAAATAAAAATAAGAAAATAGGGAGGGGACAAAAAAAAAGGGCAAAGCGCTTTGCTAAGCGGTCCAGCCTAGCAACGAACTTCTCCCGTCCCTCACTCAAACACTCGCCTATCTCTCTCTCTCTCTCTCTCTCTCTCTCTCTCTCTCTCTCAGGGCGTGACTCACAAAACCCAAAAACCACGCTCATATTATCACAAAAACCCCCCCAATGTCCGTCGAATTTCTAGAGACATCAAAACAAAAAC
>NC_087222.1:10377539-10409727 GCF_015104395.2 Macrobrachium nipponense
TCTATTTGCCCGTTATTTCTAGCAATGTTTTTTTCGCTCTCAAAAATTATTTTTCCATTCACTTTTTAGTTTATGGCCTCATTCCTTACTTATGTATGTTCATACATTTGTAAGTGCGTGTTTATATATATATATATATATATATATATATATATATATATATATATATATATATATATATATATATATATATATATATGACTGGTAAAAATGTTCTGTAACAACAGAATTCCATCTAATAAAAGGAGCCCATAAAACACCAAAATGTAGAAAGAAAAGTAACTATATTTCAGAGACTGCTGTCTCTCTCTTCAGGTATATGAATGAGAATAGTTTACAGAAAAGGTGGTATTTATACCAAGAGATCGGTCCACAAGTAAGCCAATTTAGGTCACCCCCCGCTGATAATCTTCCTTTAATCTTCTTAAGCGTTGGTTTGAATGAACACTGCGTCGACGACATCTGAGATCCACGCCCCTTTTGAGATGTTCATTACCTGCTTCTCTTTTATTAAGGCCGATTCCATCATTTGACTCTTGTACCGGCAGTTGCTGCTATAAATTACACGTGATATATTCCAGTTTATTTTATGGTTTATGTCATTTATATGTTGAAAATAGCCGAGTTCTGTTGTACATACCTAACTGACCGTTTGTGTTGTATTAATCTCTGGGGAAGTGATTTACCTGTAAATCCGATGTAAGATTGGTCACAGTCCTGGCATGGGATCTCATATACCCCAGAGTCTTTGGAGATGTCTTTTGTTGGACGTTAATCAGGGATTTGGCTAAGGTATTTGGGTAGTAAAGGCAAAAGGGTTGGATTTCCCAAGGGTGTGAGTTACTCTCTTAATCGTCTCCAGGTGGGGAATTTTTATTTTTATTGTTGGGTGTGTCTCTGGTCTTGTCTTTAGGGGGTCGGTAGAAAATTACATTTGCTTTTGAATTGCTTTCTCAATTATAGGGTCAGGATACTTTAAAGATGAAAGTTGCTTGCGAATTAGTTCAAATTCTTTTTCCAGGAGATCTGGGGAACAAAATTTTGGCGCTTGACAAAATAATAAAGTTAGTTGAATTATGTGCATCTAATAACGTATTTTCATTCGGGGAATCATTCTACAAGCAAAAATTTGGGTGTAGTATGGGTAGTTCTTTAAGTCCTATTTTAGCCAATCTGTACATGGAATACTTTGAAACTTCAGTAATAAATGCAATAAAACCCAAAACATGCTGTGGATGAGATACGTGGATGACATCCTAACATTTTGGGATAATAAGTGGGGTAATTTTAATGAATTCCTCTCAAAATTAAACGCATTAGTGCCCAGCATCAAATTTAAAGTTGAATGGAAACTACAACAAAATTCCTTTTCTTGATGTTTTAATAATCAGAGACACAAACAGAATACAAATTTACCATATACAGAAAACCAACGTTCTCACCTTCATATATTCACTACTTTAGCTATCACGACATTACTATCAAGATAGGTGTAGCTAGCAACCTATTCTTAAGAGCCTTACGAATTGGTTCCCCAGATTTCCTGGAAAAAGAATTTGAACTAATTCGCAAGCAACTTTCATCTTTAAAGTATCCTGACCATATAATTGAGAAAGCAATTCAAAAAGCAAACGTAATTTTCTACCGACCCCCTAAAGACAAGACCAGAGGACATACCCAACAATAAAATAAAAATTCCCCACCTGGAGACGATTAAGAGAGTAACTCACACCCTTGGGAAATCCAACCCTTTTGCCTTTACCTACCCAAATACCTTAGCCAAATCCCTGATTAACGTCCAACAAAAGACATCTCCCAAAGACTCTGGGGTATATGAGATCCCATGCCAGGACTGTGACCAATCTTACATCGGATTTACAGGTAAATCACTTCCCCAGAGATTAATACAACACAAACGGTCAGTTAGGTATGGACAACAGAACTCGGCTATTTTCAACCATATAAATGAACATAACCATAGAATAAACTGAATATGTCACGTGTAATTTATAGCAGCAACTGCCGGTACAAGAGTCAAATGATGGAATCGGCCTTAATAAAAGAGAAGCAGGTAATGAACATCTCAAAAGGGGCGTGGATCTCAGATGTTGTCGACGCAGTGTTCATTCAACCAACGCTTAAGAAGATTAAAGGAAGATTATCAGCGGGGGTGACCTAAATTGGCTTACTTGTGGATGGATCTCTTGGTATAAATACCACCTTTTCTGTAAACTATTCTCATTCATATACCCTGAAGAGAGAGACAGCCAGTCTCTGAAATATAGTACTTTTCTCTCTACATTTTGGTGTTTTTATGGGCTCCTTTTATTAGATATATATATATATATATATATATATATATATATATATATATATATATATATATATTATAGACTAGTGTTAGTGAATTACATGTTGTATCAGCTTTCCTCGCTTGGAGACAAAGTGCCGTAGAGATGGGTTCCTTGGATGAAGGAATTTCATGTATGTCATTTTGGTCACTACTCGGACTGTTGCCACGGGCGGTTTTGAGGGGTGGTGGGTATGTACATTCGTTTGTACGTGCATAACATGTCCGGCCGTTCGAGGCACTTGAGGGAAAGACATTTCTTTGTGATAAGAAGAAAGACAGTCGAGAACGACACCAGGTGTAGAGGGAAAACCCATCTCAAGATGGGTTCCATATCATGGTTCTAGAAACGGGATTCTCTAAACCTGACTATTACAATGTAGCAGTTGACATTTTTGAGACTTGAAGTGATTACTAGACTAATCCAAGAGAGTGGAATGATAACTTATAGTTTCTTTGTGGGGCAGATTTGGGTTTTTTATAACCATGACTTATCAATCATTTTGCTCTATTTTATGTTCATCTGCTTTGGGTAATAAATAGTATATTTTTGCATTTATGTGAGCTTATTAGCCTAGTGACATGTTTCCAGGTAGAGGGCGCCTGCTGTCAACAGGTAAGGGTTGTCATTTTGTGTAGTTTTTGTCAAAGTGAGGGGTATATATAAAATATATTATATATATATATATATATATATATATCTATAATAGATATATAATATATATATATATATATATATATATAATATATATATATATATTATAGTATATATATAGATATATATATATATATATATATATATATATATATATATATAAAACCATATATTGTGAAGTTTGGAGTTCCTTTCAACGGGCATAGTGAAAATACAGTGAAACTACAGTCCCAAAAATAAAATGTGAAACATTTATTTATGGACTGATTGATATTTCCAAAAGGAGTCTGTCTGTCTGTCTGTCTGTCTGTCTGTCTGTCTGTCTGTCTGTCTCTCTCTCTCTCTCTCTCTCTCTCTCTCTCTCTCTCTCTCTCTCTGACATATATCCAGAATTCTGTAATGCTAAACAAGATACATGGTATTTCCCCTTTTGTTTCTATAGCGGTATAAAACCTGATTTGCATTCCAGCACTTGTGCCTTCCTTCCTACATATAGCTTCTTGCCGCCATGATGCACATACTGTAAATGGTGGTATAATAATAATAAAAATAATGATATCCTTTATTTCAGCTCAGAGCCATATACAAGGAATATACAAAATACAGGCAGTAACATACCCAATTTAGATACATGAGACAACATGATAAAAAAAATGAATAATCGGCATTTATCCACACAATAGCTGAGGTAGCATAAAAGACAGTAATCATAATACTGTTAATAACAGAAACAATATTGGAGAGAAAAAAATGCATTGAGAGTTTACAATAGTTAGTGCGCAGATTATGTAACTTAAATTTCAGCTAGAGGCCTTAGGTGGTTACAGTAGTCAGGTCCAGAGGGCTAAATACGAAAATTGAATGTAGAAAAACTTTAACTTGATAGTATTCACAGTAACAATGAAAAAGTAAAATATCAGCAATAAATAAATATAATAATAATGACAGATTCTGCAGATGACACCTAGCCAATACAGAGATTAAGTCCTTTAGGGAACAAAGGCCTCATTTTCCCATCTTTCCCACAATTTAGATCTTCTTCTTGCTCCACTCCTTAGGATTCTTTTTATGAGCAAGTTGCTGCTGTTTCTCACTCGGGTTATCAGACTGGACATTGTTCGCCTTACAATGATTTTTAAATTGTCCAGGGTGTTTTCTATGAACATCTGTGTGGTGGAGTGGTAGCGAGGAGTGTTTGTGAGGCGTCTCAAAATGTCATTGTGCACAACAGTGATATGTTTCATGGTCTCTGGTATAGTTCGTTCAGAGGGAACACCCATAAATACTGTAGCAATACGAGCGGAAGAGCAGTAGTCTCATGTCTCGGTGACAGAGAGCAAGCTTTTTTGCAATCATGTTGCCAGTTGCACATAGTTTACATTGCCTCTGTTCAATGTCTGCCGTATCTTTTTAGGTCGTCCTTGATAATGTGCACGAATTCCAGCCGATGATTTCTGAGGAAAATTGTGGTTCTGCAATATGCTTAAGTGATCTTGGGAGCAGCGACATACACTGGGTCTCGGTTTCGTTGTATAGGATATCAAATTCCTCTGCATATTGGCGGCAAGTGTCAATAAGTCATTGGAGACCTTGGACTGATGGGGAAATCAGAACCATATCGTCGGCGTAACAGAGTTTGTTTATAGTTGTTTCATTGATAGTGCATCCGATTGGGAGTGGGTTCAGTTTGACATTCAAGGCATCTGTGTACATATTAAACAGGTAGGGGAAGAGAATGCCCTCTAGCCAAAGCACTTTTAGGGAGTCGAAGGTGTACGATAATACTTTACGCCATTTGACATAGAATTGCTGTGTGGAGAACCAGCAATGTAAAATACCAATTACAAAAGGGGTGTGCCTCCTTTATGCAGCTTCAGGAAGAGCTTCAGGTAGTTTACTCTGTCAAATGCTTTTCTCACATCTACAAAACAAAGGAAAACAGGAGAGGCTGATGATAGATAATAGTTCAGTAATTCTTTCAGTATGTCGATGCAGGTGTCGGTTGAGTGGTTTGCTTAGATGCGAACTGGTTGTCTGTGGTGGGTAGAAAGGGGAGAAGTCTCACTAGAAGAACCAACCGAATATCTTCAACGCGATCGTTGTGATTGCAATTGGCCGGTAATTGCCAGGATCAGCTGCATCCTTTAGCTTTTTTTTTTGATTAGTGGTGTCAAGTGAACTAAGAGTAGGGAGTCTGAAAGAAATTGGTGAATTATGCACGCATTGAATAGGGCAGCTAGCAAAATGTAAATTAGCGGATGGCAGAATTTGAAAGCCTCTGCAGGAAGACCATAACAGCTGGGCGATTTATTATTAGGTAGGCTGTTTATGGCATCGCTGATGTTACTTGACGTAATAAGATCTGCAAAATTAAATTGAATGTTATCAGTAAGGAGGTTATCTACAACCCTTCAGCTTTTTAGTTTTGGGATTTAAAGACTGGATATCTTTCCAAAGACGAGGATAATCACCAGATTCTAAGTATCTAGACGTTGCATCGGCTCTTAGTTGTTTTTCATTTAATCTGCAGTCTTTAAGAGCAAGTTTGAACTGCGTTCTCTCCTGTCTCATTAGTAATGCAGTGTCCTTCCCTCGGGCTACCATTTTGCCTCCACAGTAAAAACATTTCTCTTGAGTATGTATACAGATCTTTAACCAAGTCATTACGAGAATTAACTTGACGAAATCTAAAGCCAGCCCTACACTAAACAAGCATAGCGAAGATTATGTTCGATTAGAATTCATTCAGATCCCTCATGTGGTGGTCATTTCTACATGTTGTGTTAGTACAAAGTAAGGCGTCTGCCGGCTGAACTATTGACCGCAACCTAGTTTCCATGGTCACCCTAAAGTATCTGGCTTTCTGTTGGTTTTTAAAATCCCAGTTTACCACTGGTGGGCAGTCAGTTAGGGGGTTCACGGTAGGGTGAGATGGGGTACTGAATGACACCTGTAATGGAATGTGATCGTAACCCGTTGCAGGATTGTAGCAAATTTTTTATAGGTCATAATAGAATCATGAAGTTGTGGAGATGTGATGCAATGATCCAGTCAGGAGGTTGTAATTGCATCCACTCTATTTTGTACATATGAATAGGAGGAGGGAGAGGGGAGCATTACATCGCTAATTTGGAGAGCCTGATTTTGACAGAAGTGAGAAAGTTCATTATAAAATTGTTTTGTTGGGTGAGAATTAGGGCCCCCGATTATACAAATATGATCAGCAGGAGAGTCGTGAATAATACTGTGTAACTCACCTAGGATCATGCTGTAATGATCAAAATTATTGTTATTTTTCCAGGGCTTATAAGCATTAATTATTAGGATTTTAGGGTTCCCTACTGTCACTTGAAGCCCAAGCAATCTGTCACTCCTGTAGGTCATCACCTTTATCATATTGTCTAACGATTTGTACCACCGGAAAGAAAGGCCCCCTTTCAGGTGACCGGCTATGATTTGATCTGTAACTTACATCAATAAAGTCGAGAAGGTTCTGAAGTCTTCATGTATTGAATCGCAGATGACAAGGTAATGTGGCCAGAGGAGCGTTTCTCGCAATGCAATGATGCATTTGAAGTTTTTGCAGAACATGTTTAGGAGAGGAATGTTCCACTTGAGGCAGAAATATTCCAAGAGATTATGTTTAATGTATCCATGGCTACTCACGAAGACGGGAGATAAAAGCACTGATCATTTGGGTGGATGTGGGGTTAGTCAGGGGTATGGGCAGTCATTTGCCTGGGATTGGTTGAGTGCCACTTGCAGTGGAAGTGAGGGAGGTGGTCCCGGATTAGGTTATATCTTGAGACTATTATATAGGTCTGAAATCTCACCTTAAGGACATCAAGGTGTTGAAATAGGCAAGTAATCTTGTTAGCCAATTTATGTTTACTTTTGCATGGGAGTTTGTGGGAGATTAGGGGGTCAGAGCCTGTAAGAAACCTGACTCTCTCCACTATGGCATCTACGTCACCGATGAGTACAGATTGGGAATTGCTACGTGACATCTCTTCTCAGGTTTTGAGGCGAGGTGAAACACGAATGTTAGGTTCCGGTCCAGCAGCCAAATGAGAGGGTCTTCTCTTTTTTTCTGCTTGTTGTGTCTGCCAGCTACCACAGGCCCCTCATGATCACTCTCAACCACATCCTATCTTTTGGGGAGAGATGTGGGGGCACTTCAACCGAGGGAGAGAGGCAACTGGACACCTCGACTTCGTGTCACGCCCTCACTTCTCCCGTGTTGCTGGGAGGTGAGGAAATAATGGATGTCGCATTCAGAGGAGTCTGGTGGCTTGCTGTACGATTGTCTAATATAGTACTCTGTGTGAATTGTGCTTCTTCTATGTATGCAGTAGGTATAAATTTCCTGTAGGTACTTTTGATCGCCATATTCGTACTTTAAGTGTCATTTGTAAATGAATATCTAGTTTCCAGAAGAATCTGAATATTAACTTGAATTCAAGGCTAAAGTGATTCCAGTCACCAAGTGTTGTTCATTTGACTTGACTCATTTCCAGGCGCCTTCAAGTCAGTCAGCAGTTGGTTCTTATCTAAACTATCTGTTGTTTTTCTTATTTTGATACTTTTACGATTAGAAAAGGACAGGCGATCCCTACCGTCTCTATTCCACCGAACCTTCCTCTCTGTCTGTCTGTCTGTCTGTCTGTCTGTCTCTCTCTCTCTCTCTCTCTCTCTCTCTCTCTCTCTCTCTCTCTCGTCTCTCTCCTCTCTCTGTTGTTGTTATTAGTTTCTGTCTTCAGTTTCTACTGTCATTGATAAAAAGCAAATCTTGTGTGATCTCACACATTCCTGGCCTCCATTGAGCTGCACTTTATACTTAATGGTAATGACATATGCAATTTATATTTTATTCATCATTTGTGAGAATTCTTGGCGCAAATTCTACAAAGCAGTTTCTCAGGACCAGCTTAAGTCATTGCCAGATCTAGGAAGCAAGCTATAATTTGACGAAGTGGTTATTGTATATCCGAAGAAAGCCGTCCTCCTTATTAAAGTGATTACTGTGTGGCCTTGGGGCAGTTCACAAGACGTGTTGGTTGGATCTCATTTTTCAGTGGACCAATTATTGCTCCCATGCTTTTGTATTTTGAGATGGATCATACATATTGTGGTCAGTATCACTGGTTTCATTTATTTAATTGTTATGGAACAACATGTGTGATTTCATTAGGAAACCTGTTCAGGCTTTGTATGTTTTTCACTTTTGACAGGTTATTGAATTGACTGTAGTCAGTCAAAGGTATTATGTGCAGTGTTACTATAATCGATGATGTGTATTTGGGTCACCGGCAAGTGATAACTTGTGCCGTTTAAGTAACAGTAAGCGTCTGCCGAGACCTCAAAGTTCTTGGAAACCCTCTTTCTGAAAATCAGGTTAAATAAGGAGCCTCACAAGTAGCATTCTCACTCTCAGCCAATGGTGCATGCAGGCAGTACCAGTAACACATACATATAATTCAATTGAAGGGATCCATTCAAAAATACATCATGAATCAAAATGTAGCCTTTTAACAAACCACTGTGATCAGCTTATAAGGACAAGTCTGATAAGAGGAGGCGTCACTGGCTGAGGAAATACCTTCTGATAAGCACGTCTCTTACTTATGTGTGTTTGTGTTTTATCTATCTATCTACCTATCTCTTTTGTCTATTTATATATATAAATATGTAGTGTAGTAATTATTATTATTATTATTATTATTATTATTATTATTATTATTATTATTATTATTATTATTATTATTATTATTATATATGTGAATAACTTGTTCCGAAATGAGCTTCTGTGCTATGATTTTGATCATCGAGCTTGTGTGTGTGTGTGTTAGTGTCAGTGTTTGTGTGTGTTTGTGTGTGTGTGTAAGTGCAGTAAGTTTTGGGAGATAAGACAGAGAGACAGGCGAGGAGGGTAGCAATTATGGTAATGATTGCGAGTGGATGAAAGGAGTAGACACCACAATAGACGATTCCTGTGAGACCTCACATGAAGAGAAACTGATGAGGTCTCTGGTGCTGCTTCCCGGCTGAAGGAAAATATTGCGTTCTCTCTCTCTCTCTCTCTCTCTCTGTCAGTTGGGGGGGAGCACAAGTGGCTTGGACGCCCTAGGCAGAACTTATCAGAGAGAGAGAGAGAGGAAGGGTTTTGGAGATAAGGAGCCTCACTGGCAAGGCCTCATTGTTCGTCCTGTGATTTGTTTCTTCTTCCTTCAACTGAGAGCATTTTCTTCTTATGGCTGACGGAAGGGAAGGAATTATCCATGACGTCCATTGAGACAGAAACAGATAGAGAGACAGACAGACAGACCCGTCAAACCCTCCTACAACCATATTCGCATGTCCTAACAAATCATGAAGAGGGGTTGTTGTAATACCTGACGTTATCCCTTATCGCAACACGCCTCCTAAAGCTTTCTAAAAATGAAAGATAAGGGAGAAGGCATTTGTTGTGTTCCCGAAATTTGGGACATGATAGAAAGTTTGCTTTCACTAATTGTCCTCTTCACCAGATGACATCCAGTCCAGTCCTAGAGAGAGAGAGAGAGAGGGGGGGTGGGGTTAGAGAACAAGTGAGGTGTGTATGCACGGCACACACACACACACACACACGCACACACATACAGAAGAGGCAGGAGCAAAGGTCCTTATCAGAGGAGTCACATGACCTGGTCGAGGTGCACATCAGATGATGTGGAATCCCCAGTGATGAGGAGATAAGGGACAAGGTCTCATGAGGCTGATTAGAACATGAGCCAACAAGTGTAGGTGTCATGGTGAGTGTGGAGAGTCCCAGGATGGGGTCATAGGGTCTCCAGGAAGGCCTTGTAGTTCTAAGATGATAGGGAGAGAGAGTGAAACCACACACTGATGGGTAGAAGAAGAAGAGAGAAGGGAGGATCATGTACAGTAATGCAGGAGGATGGATCAGGTGGCCAAGAAGAATATAAGAGAGAGAAAGAAAGAATGTGACAAGAGAAGGGAAGAAGGCGCAGGAAGACTTTGGGGAGAACAAAAAGAGATGTATCAACAAGGCAGTCAGTGCAGAGACAAAGACGAAAGAGCAAATGGAGTCATCAAAAGAGGCAGAGGAACAAATGCTGTCTGAAGGGAAAGAAGTCCTGGGCTGATGGAGTGATCATTTTGAGGCTCTGTTGACTGAGGGAGACAGAAAGGGACAGAGTCCAATGATAATACAAGAGTATGGGGGGTTGAAGTAATCTATAGAGTGCTTGTGGAAGTGGCTGTTGAGGATGTAAGGAGGGAAATCAAGAGGCTGAAGAGTGGAAAGGCACCAGCAGTTGATGGGGTTACAAATGGGATGCTGTGTCAGAGTGTTGAAAGACTAATCTGGTAACTGACCATGATGATAAAGTATAATGGAGAAGGGAAAGGTCCAAGAAGAATGCTGCAGCATTGTGATGTGATTTTTATCACAACAGTCTGTGCTGGAACAAGGCTCAAGGGAGAGAGAGAGAGAGAGAGGGAGAGAGAGAAAGAGAGGGAGGGAGCCACCTTCTCTTGTGTGAAGAAAGAGGACGAGAACATTAAGGAAAACAGAGGAATAAGCTAGGGATGTGTGATGTGGTAGACTGGTGGGTGTTTCAATGCTTTGTGGACGGAGGTGGTGTCTCATACACTTCAATGGACCACTGACCGAAAAAGTACCTGTAGGAAAGAGAGGGTAGAGGAGGAAGAGATTTTTGAGGACAGATAAGTACTTAGTCACTTGGCAGAAGATTTTCCCTCAATTCTAATCCCTCCAGTGAAGAGAACACAGAGGAAGGGAGAGAACACAAAGGAAGCATCGACATACAAGGGCTATTATGTAAGTAGGGACAGACAAAGACAATATGTTTTAATCCTGGGATGAAGAAGAAATAATAATACAATATAGACTGATGTAACTAAAACCAGCTCCACACTATGACAAAACAATGATTGAATGAGTTGCTAAACTGGAATAAAACTTCCAGAAACATTGTGACGCTAATGTAATGTGACAGATGCAGGATTGACTGGAATTACTTAGCAGACTTTGAAAAGGAGGATCTAGGCGAGACAATTTCAACATGGGACATCACAGTTGTTTTAAGGCTTTGCAACTGATTCAGGACGGTATTTTGGGCTTCAGTAATTGGTGGTGATTATGGTACCACAGGGAATTCATTATTTCTTGTCATGGAGTCAGTAAACTCATCTTTTTGGAAACAAAATATGTATTATTTTGTAGTTTTGATGTGATTTTGACGAATTTGACCCGTTGTTTCCATCAGTGATGAAAGACCAAATGTGAACCTTTTCCTAGGGTCAGGTTGCAGGTGGTTCGGTAGGTGTAAAACCCCCAACCCACTCATGCTGGGACCTGAAAAAAGGCTAATATCCCAGAGGCAGATTTAGCCATGAGAAACGTGATCAGTCTGAAGGGCGAATGAGTGAAGTCATCTGAGAAAGCAAAATGCTTTTCAGTGAGTTGTTTCAATTCCAAAAGAATTCGCTTTTATAATATTGTCATTGTTTTCACCAGTGACTTACTTCTGATGTTGCATTTTTTAGGCCAGTGATTTGAGAGGAAAAAAGGCTGAATAAGGGAAAAAATCAGGGAAAGCTGCAATAAGCTTGATTGTCTTCATATCAGGGTACATATTAATTTTGCATCCCTCTACCGCCCTGGATTTGGCCGCAGTCTTGAAAAAATGACGGCAAAAACAGTTCTTTGCAAATATCTTGCTTGGGACTCACTAAGCGGAGAATGTGTCGATACATAAAATAATCTACATAAATGTTGCTAAATATACCCTCACAACAGGGTTTATTGGTTCCCCAAATGGAATTGGCATGATAGCCTAGTCCTATGGCACAGACTTCAATCCCTAACTCACAGGACTAATGAATATGGCAGGAAGACTTTTACAATTTTATTACAAAAATAAATGGTCTCTTGTCTACTTTTACAATAAGTCAAAATAATATATCACATTTACTCTACAAAGCTACCCCACTGTGGGATGCGTGACCATGAGGTCCGTAAGGGAGCACTGGCGTAATCAGCAATTACACAATGCACATTTGATAAGAAAGACAATGACATGAGTCAGGGAACATGAAGGAAATACACTTCATTAGACTTACATCCTCCGGCAAGCGCAACTTAATGAATTCTGAATGCTAACGTGTTAACTTACAATGGCCTGTGTGCAATGATCTGCTGGCAAAACGAGAGAGAGCCCAATTAAAACACGTCTTACCTCTAACACACACTGGAAGGGAAGTGAAGCCAGCTCGTTGTAGCAACACCATCTGGGAAACCAGTTAGGCACTTTCTCAGTGTAGGTTTTACTTAATTTATCATTAGTGACAATCCCAATACAAATTATATTGCAACAATACAAAATGTAGAAGAAATTTCCATGATTCTGTCTAATTGCCAACCCAAAGACATAAAGATTACATCAATCAGAGGAGGAACCATCGTTTCTGCTGCCTGGCTTCGTCTTCCTGATTTTGGTCCTGAGACGCAACGGAATAAAGTCTAAAGAAAATGGTCCACTCATTTTTTTTCACGACAATAAATTTTTCTACAAAAACTCTTCTATTCATTTTTGTGATACACTGCACCATTTTGGTGCCAGAGGAAAATGTTCACATCTTGTTTATTTTGTATCCCGAATGTCATGGGGTAATTTTTCTTGTGTGCAATGTTGAAAAAAATGTCTTTTTAATTTCCTAAGTCAACTTTTACTCTTCTTTTGTTTCAGGACTATGAACAAAGATTTGACAGTTGACCTACAAATTCTCTTAGAGGTCTAGAGTCAGCTTTTAACTTTTTCATGATGGTCTTTTTTATTTTCTTTTTTGTTTGGGAAAACAAGCATCATATGAGTTTTAAAAAATACAGTCAAGTGACAGTGAATCGATGCAGCAGTGTATAGTTGATTATGGTTGTTGCTGAGGCTAGACACCATTCAGCCTGCAGGAAGAGAAAAATTCTACCATACACCTGGTAAGCTCCCAACTGATAAATAAACCAAAAAAATCTGAACTGCCCGAAAGATATGAATAAGCTATTGTTGTTTCTGTGAATATGAACAGAAAACCAGTGGCGTGTCTGTGATGCAGGGAGCAAAATTCTGACTGAAGCTCAGTATAAAAAACACAGAACTCATGACTAGAAAGTAGAACGGCTTCGGATTGTAAATACAGTCTCCAAAATCATTGCTGGAGATATAAGGCCACAGGTGTATGAAACTGATGAGTATCCAGCACCAGAACAGACTTGGATACATTTATTCCAGATACCCTCAACTGCCTTATTAAAACTTTTGTCTTAAAAAACAAGAAAGGAAATAAAAGAAAATGGGATAGGAAGTGCACAGCCATCTCACATGCTGACCAAAACAACAGCTTGGACAAGCTCTTTTTTAAAAGAAAATGGGATAGGAAGTGCACAGCCATCTCACATGCTGACTGAACAACAGCTATGACAAGCTCTTTCATATCCCCTCTATAAATAGTAGGTCTTGCTGTTCATCTCAGTCAGTCAAAAGTAGGGTTCTAAGCTTCTACTGAATGTACAGATCTCTGCCTCGGGATTATATGCTTCCTATGCTGAGGCAGCACTCATCTTTCAAGTATCAGCTTTGTAACATCCAGCCAGCCAGGGAACCTCCTCCTCAGACTGACTCATTTACATAGTTTGTATTCGACAACGCTGATGTGAACATCTGTACCATTGATGGAGTCAAGACTTTCCATAGTATGGGGGGTGGGGATTCAGGATGCCATTCCCCCAAAATGACCCTGCTTCAGATCAGCCAGTCACTAGATTAGAGAAAATCCCCGGTGCATCCTATGTTGGACAGTTTGGTCGTGTTTCCATGAAAATAAAAGTGCGGGAGGACTGCTACATATGAAAGTCAGGGATTTAGCTAGTATCAGTCCAGTTTTCACTACTGTATAAGTAACAACAACGGAACTCCTGTGGCTACTTGGAAAATGGCAAATGTTCATGTTGGAATGGTTATGTGGAGAAATGTAGTGCTGCACACTTGCCATATGATGTGTTCCAGATCTCATACCTTCCCTTTACAAATGTTCCACCTACCGCTTACCACACCATATACATACATACACAGTACTTGACCATGCTGTAGAGAGATGCAAAGAACTGTAACAACAAAGTTGCTTTGTTACCTCTGATCAACCTATGTATATATATAAAGGCTCGTGACATTGTTGCAAAATGTGGTCAATATTCACACCTGAGTAAGGTTATTGTACGTCTTGGTGGCTTAACTTTCTTGATGTCCTTTATGGGTGCAATTAGTTTCATCATGAATGGAAGTGTATTGAATAGAAGAAATTTTTAGTCCTGTTAATGCAAGACCATCTGTTCACAAAATGTTAACTAGGCATGCTTATTCAAGAGCACCTAGAGCACATGATTATACTAGTACATGTTGCATTGGCTACATCGATCGTGAATAAAACTGATCTCTCTCCTGATGAATGGTCAGCAACAGAAGCAGCTTTATGAGAGATTGACACAACAATGACTGACAGTGAAGCATTACAAAATTTGCTTTGTAAGTTCAATTGTACCTCGAGTTTGATGGAGAACAGAGGAGAATAATAGTTCGCTACCTACCTGCTATCTTACAGTCATTCAGCAAAATAACCTGCCTAGATTTCGTGATATTCCTATAAAGAACAAGATAGCTTGTCATGCAATATACAGTGAGAAAACTAACACTATCATGGAGACCAATGCGTCTAATTATGCAGCAAGAATTGGTATAACAGTGGCTACGATTGGTAACTTCATGTTTTGAGTGATGGTTGAGCGCAAGGGTGGTCACTCCACCAGGGAGCAGTCACTGTCAGTCCTGAGCAAGAAAAAGAAGGAAGGCCACCCTTGGGAGACGGTTTTCAAAACCATATATAGAAACGGGGTGTGGAAAACAAGCTACGAACATTTTTCCGACTCTGGCACCAAAACGGTGCAACATATCACAGAAATGAACGGAAGCTTTTTTATAATTTTATGTAGATTATTTTACGTATCCACATCTTTCTCTCTAAAGTGAGTTCCAAAAGAGATAATTGCAAAATTCTTATTTTTTCCACCATTTTTTCAAGATGGTGCAAAATTAATATTTTTTTAAGTACCCTATTATGAAGACGATAAAGCTCATTGCAGCTTTCCCTGATTTTTTCACTTATTCAACCCCCTCTTGACTGGCCTACTTAGATAACACTTGTTTAAGTCAGAAATTTAAGATCCCTTTATGGGTCAGTCCTTTATGTGGTTGATAGCAAGCATTTTTTTTTTTTTTTTTTGGCGAGGAAGATAGTCTTGTACATGATCACACTTGCATCTGGAAGGGTCACTGATTTCTGTGTCCTTTTCAGGCATCCAATCCCCTGGAGTGCGACATTTGCCGTAATACGTACAATGACGACCACTGCCCGAGGATCCTCCCCTGCTCCCATGAATTTTGCATCCGATGCATTGAGGGCCTCATCTTGACTGAAAAGAGAGAATGCCCTCTATGCAGAACGGAATTCAGCAACAGCTCAGCTGAAGACCTTATGATTAGCAGAGGCCTCCTTGATGCTGCAAAACAACTTTCATCCATGCCAAGAGGATCAAGTCCTTCGACCAGCGCTCCTAAGAAATCTATTCTGGATTTTACTAAGGATTTTCAGGAGAATCTCATCGGAAAAGGCATCACTGTATGCCGAGAAACAGAGGCTGAAGTTAAGGCCCGCACTGAAAGCAACTATAGGTTGAAAAATGAACTTGAGGGATTCACTCAGTTGCTGGCAGAGATAAAGTTTCCTAGTCAAGATACTTTGAGCAATATTGATGAAGACAATAAGGAGCTGATGAACAAACTGGATATTATGCAACGGGAGCAGGTGAACGTGAAAGAGTCAGAAAGGAAACTGGAAACAGCAACAGACTCTGCTTCAGCAGGAGCTACCATAGGTGAAGCAGGACAGCTTCTCCTTAGTGTTGAGAAGACTGCCAGCGAAATTACGCAACTTCTTCAGGAGAATGATAGACGAAGAGACGACTTGAGGCAGGTGAGTTCTCTCCCTCTCTTCCCAGGTTCCTTCTTACTTAACCCTCTACTCATGAAAGAGATAATTTCTTTTGTATTTCCCATGTGGCTTCAGATATCTTCAGAATATTCCCATATTTTCAGTGAAGTCTGCCCTTATAAGTGAATTTGTGATAACACTTGTTTTTCAATTTAAAAAGCTTTTCAGTTGAGGGGATCCTTCTAGCCTCATTGATATTTATGATTTCAGCCATTTTGAGAGTCCCATTAATCAGAGTAACACATAGCTGTAATCTTTTTGTCCTAATTGCAAGAAATTATTCATAAACTGTCATCATTGATTTATCTTCCAGGACACTCTAAGGATCAAAGGGACCTATGCAGACGCCATGAAGGCTCTGGGAAGAATAATTGAGGAATTAGAAGGAGAAGACTCTGTTGTGAACATTACGGTAAGTTCAAGAAGTCCTTTTCTTCCACAGAAAATATAAAAGCTGAGAAAATTGTCTTGAGAAACATCTACTCAACAAACTCAAGATAATTGCAACTTAATGAAATGATAAAGTCTAACTTGTTCCAAACAACTCATTACTTTACAAAAGCTTGTCCTAAGAGTTAGGTTCCAGATACTCCACCTAAGAAAATGAAGAAGAGGAAGAGTTCCCCTTTCCACTTGTCAGAGGATGCATCTGAGTGTCTGGGTGCCCCTGGTGGGGAGACTGGCCATTCTGTGTGTGTGTGTGATGTTCCCAACACTTCTGCAATCTCCTTCAAAGATCTTGTGTTTTCTTTGCTCATTCCCACCTTTAAAATTCACTATTCCATTCCTTGAAGTTATTGTTCTGCTTACCATTCCACTTTGTGAAGTTCAGGAGTGATTCATCAGGACAAGTGAGGAGGTTCAGCCCTTTGAGTGAGTGAACTTCGACCCCTCCCAAGTTTTGTGACCAATTCAGAGAACTGGCAGAGACTGGCTTCTCTTGTGCCCCAAGATCCATAGTCAGGACACAGATAGCTTCCCTTCATCCCATTATTTGTTGCAGAAGCACAGAGAAGGGCAGTTTTCACCCCTAGGGTTCTCAGTGGCACTGATGCATGATCAGATTGGGGAAAGGGAGACTCATCTTCCTCTGTGGCGTGTCTGGAGGTCATACTGATACATGAAATAGGTTACTATACGTTAATAGGTTTGTATTTGAAAACATGACTTTGATATACAAAAAATGCGTATATTTATTACAAATAATAACAAAAACTTAACAAAATGCACACCCTTACTGTTAATTAACTTAAAATCAAAGTGAAATATCATTTCACTTAAACGAAATAACTTCTGACCTGAGGTGATTGTAAGATTTTCAATCAAGGGACCTTTCCTCAGGTAACTGACCTCCGAAGTCCTCACAGTCGCTTGAGAGGGGATGCCCAAAGAGAGATCTTTGCTGTGATGACCTTTGAAGGGACTCTGAGAGTGGCCCCAGTCAAGATTGAGCCTAACAATGAAGTATCTGTGCCTCATCTTGATGAAGGAGTTCTCCCACCAAGATGCTTTGTCATAGAGGTAAGCTTATTCCTATGAGGATATGAGTAGGATTCCTTTCTGTCTCACAGATTTTTAGAATTCATTGTCCGTGTTCATTATTATTTAAGGAATTTCTATATTTGAAATGAACATATAGAGCAGTTTTTGATATGGAATGTGAGTAGTCCAGCATAGACTGACCCAGGAGGCCACATTTAATGGAGAAAAGAGAAGATTCTCCTGCAACTAGGGGTTTTGGATGTGCAGGGAGGAGGATCTGGTGCAAAGGGAAAGGAAAAATAACAACAGCTGAAGTGTTTCAGGAGAGAAAGACAGTAGAATGCTTTAAAGGCACTAAGTGAGAGAGACACCTACAAAGGTGAAAGGGCAGTGCATGCAAACATGGAAAGGACAGCAGCAGCAAATATTGGTGCAACGTTATAGATGAGAAAATCATTTTTGAACAGATTGAGTGGAATAACTCGTGTTGACAGATGATGCAATAGTACTGATGATGAGGGAGAGCGAAGAAGAAAAAGAAGAAGAAGAAGAAGCAGAAGAAGAAAAAGATAAACTGCAGGAAGGAGGGAACTGGTGAGGAGAGAACCTGAGAGAATTCGAAAGCTGAGAGTAGATGGATGGAAATTGCTGGGAGAATGGATGTAAACTGTTTAGGCCATTTTGGAGTGGGTATGTTGGATGTTGGCAGGATAAGGGAATAGGTGAGTCACAGAATAAGTAAAGAAGCAAAGAAGAAAGGAAGGAACGAAAGAAGGAACGCAGTAGGATGTGTGTGCAGAAGATAGGAAGGAAGCCTCTACTCTCTATGGAAGCCAAGGTGGGAGTGTTTGAAGACATTGGAGCCAAGTCTCCTTTATTGAAGTTAAGCATTATTGCTGAATATGAAAAAGAGAGAAAAATGGAAGCTATAGAGCTGAAATGTCTGTCCAGTATGGATGGATCATTGTGTTTTGAGATGGTTCTTTTTCAGTCATGTGGACTGAATGCAAGAGAATGAATGACAGGTTTTGTAAAGAAGAAGAAGAAGAAGAATATGGAAGAATGATCTTAAGACAGACAGAGTTAGGTGCTGCAGTGTTTGCTATGGTTCAGTTGCACTACTGATGAGACATCAGGGTAGGAGGAGAGCTAGTGATAATAATATTGTGGATGTTTCCTGCACAGGGGTTTCATCATCAATAGACCTTTTTTTATTTATTTTATTTCTTTGTTTTCTTCTTATATTTTAAATAACTATATTTAAAATAATCACAATAAAATTTATTATTATTATTATTATCATTATTATTATTCTTATTATTATTATTATTATTATTATGATTATTATTATTATTATTATTATCATATATTATTATTAATTATTATTATTATTATTAATCTAATAACATCCTCCTCCTCCTCTTTTCCCCTGACAGCTGGAGTCGTTGATGCCAGGGGGGTCCCCTTCCCCTCCTCCATCTACTCCCCCTCCAATGGGGTTCTTGGATCTGGCATATGGATCCACCCCCCTGGGGAGGGTCGTCATCAGGATCACTACTAAGGGCTTGAAGGGTCGAAACTTCCTGTACATGTGTGCGGGGGGGATGGGGGGACCCTCTTATGCCCACTCTCGGGTATCTTATGTAGGGAAAAAGGATGAGGCAGGGGAATGGATACTACTAGGTAACTATGTGTCCTTTGGAGGAAGAGGCACATCCACTCGAGCAGTGTTGTCATCGAGGGAGGAGGATTGGGAGAGTGCAAAGGAGAGTGATGAGACCTATGAAGTGACGAGAGAGAAGGCGGGAGAGGTGAGGGGAGACATCTCATATGAAAGAGCTTCGGAGTTCTGCATTGTCACCAGAGATGATAATGATAGGAAATATAGAACCAGAAATTGCTTCGGGGTGGTGGAGGAAGGACTCAACGTCCTGACAACCACCATCTCGAAGTATTATCAAGACATTGGAAATGTCCATATTTCTCAGTGTGGCCTCATTCTGTAATTGTTTTTCCCTCCAGATGAAGAAGCCTTTTTTCAGTTTGAGTTTAACTCTCATATATTAATAACAATAATAATCATCATTTTCAAATAAAGATGTTCTTCTGAGTGCTATTAGAACTGTTTCATTTATCACATTATTATTATTATTAGTTATGTTGGTTACGAATTGTTTATTTCGTTGGAGTGTTATTTTCCATTTCACTTTAAAAATTTGTTAGAGAAAATGAACTTTCATGTAAACTGAGAGAGAAAAAGTTGGTTGTGTTCAGGAGGAGTCTGGTGAAGGCACCGCAAAACAGATGCTGAAACTAACCTTCAATCGTTTTTATAAGTGAAGCAGAATTAAATTCTTATTTACTGTCTTTATCTGCCAGAGATAAAGACAGAAAGAGACACACTAGTATCTCACAGACTTTGACCAAATCTGCGCTTTTGCTGAAATGCTCAAGAAGAACAATAGTATGAGAGGAGTCTCCATTGCCTCCTCCTCCTCCTCCTCCTCCACTGAGAGGAGGAGGTTTGAGGAGACCATCAAAGCTCTCACATAGCTCTGGATTTTGTATTCTTAATTTTTTTAGAATAGATCTTTTTTATTTGTATTCCTGTAATCTTTGTAATGTTATAAGATTTTGTAAGCATGAATTTCTGTATTATTAGCTTTTAAGAAAACTATGACACAAGATTTGGATGAATAAAAAAAACAAAAAAAAACAAAAAACAAAAAAAAGACATCTTGTGAGAAATCTGGCCTGCGCCTAAAATTGAAGCGCTTCCGGTTCCTTCGCTTGACGTCACTTAGTTAAATGCAGCGAAGAAGAAGAACATCCAACATCTTCACCGTCAGTCATTCACCCAACGAGAGAGAGAGAGAGAGAGAGAGAGAGAGAGAGAGAGAGAGAGAGAGAGAGAGAGAGAGAGAGACGAGAGAGCGGGGAGGGGAAGGATAATACTTATAGAGTGTTGAAGTCACGTTCCTCACCAGGGAGGACAATTTTCAAGGTTTAATGATTGTTTAATTAAATCCGGGGATTATTTTGCCCATCCCGGGAAATCCCGGGATAGATAAAATGAACTAAGAAAATAGGGAAAGAATTCGGCTGTAGGATGGTTGTTGTGGACTTGTTGTTCTGTTTATACTGAAGTATCCTATTACTGTTGTGTTAATTGAAATTTTATGATAAAGTCCATAGATGCTTATCAATCAGTTTAGTTTACATATGAATGCAGAATGTATTCTTCATTTTGATTCATTCATTTGATCAAATTTGCTGTCATTCATTATTGTTCTTATTTTATGGAAAATTGCTCGTGTTATACAAGATCTTATTCTATGACGACTTTTTGATCATTTAGTTCATGCTATAAATACTGCATAGATTAAATTTTTCTTCATTTATTTTGACTACATGTTCTGTCACTAAGCACTCTTTTCATTTCACTGAGTATAAATGAAAACAACTGTTTTTTTTATCAGTGACAATAAACTATAATTGACATTTTCCCACTGGAATTTGGAAGCAGGCCAAAAATAAAAGTAGTAAAGGAAGCATATTTCAGACCTTGTTCTTCTTTCAAGGACACCCTTGCACCGGGATTATCGCCTCGCTGGACGTTGAGTCTCTGTATACGAATGTGCCTGTCAACAAAACCATAGGTATCATCCTTGAGCGTGTCTACAGGGGTCATTCGACAGCACCCCTCAACATTCCCAAAGCCTTGCTCCGTATGCTGCTGGAGATCTGCACCAAGAAGGCCCTTTTCTCCACCCACCGTGGCCAGATGTTCCGCCCAAAGGACGGCATGGCGATGGGCTCCCCACTGGGTCCTCTTCGCTAACTTTTACGTGGTCACTGCAGAGGAACGAGTCTTCGCCAGGATGCAGGAACCCCGCAGATATGGCCGTTACATCGATCATATCTTGTTCAAGTCGACGCGAGGATGAGGTAGAACCCCTCCATCAGGCATTGCAGCAGTGCAGCGTGCTGAATTACACGGTTGAATACAGCGACAACGATCGGCTCCCCTTCCTCGACGGCTTGTGAGTAAGACGGAAGACGACCTCCATACTCCTGTCTACACAAAGATGACTAACAGGTATTCAAATAAATTAATCAGTAAGGAAGTCTGCACAGCCCTGGAGAAATGTCACGGTAGTGATAGCCCGCAGCCCCGCCTCCAGGATAATATCAAGCTGTATTATAAAGCCTTCATGAGTTCCCATTACCGTGAAGAAAAGGACTACATTAAGAAGATTATTTCCGAAAATGTAACCCCGAAAGATGACACCAAGAAAATTGACTTAATCATATACTACCAGAATCGGAGGACGCGCGACCTTATTATGAAAAATAAACCCTCCCCACAGGTACAAGACCCCCTGAAGCAGACGTATGTAGTGTACCAGTCAGTATACATGCCCAGTCCGTGATTGCAGCGGTGCCTACGTAGGTATGACCGGTCTCATAATGTAAAAAGTTGGGTGTCCTTTACATTTAATTCCGGTAAAAATTTCGCAGACTTAGAGGAAATGCCAAGATAAAACAAAATCTAGCATAAAAGTACTTTGAATAAAATTACTTTGCTTCTGTTATATTTCTCAAGTCTCCTAAAATCACGAGAAACATGGAAAATCCATCATGTATAAATTCAGCCGTTATTTTTTCGGCAGAATAACCAGCGTTAGGATCTGCAAAACTTTTAATTTCCTTTCCAGCACTGAATGGCCTCATAGGTCCTAGTACTGAGTCTCTGTCCTAAACTCTATATTCCATTCCAACAGTCGAGTCTCATCGGTCTCTCTCTCTCTCCTTTCTCTCTATCTCTATCCTAAAGTAAAGATATACTCTATATTATAAACTCTGGTCATCAAATAAGAAACTATTTTGTCTCTATAGCAAGAGGATAGATAAATCCAGGATAAATAAATATATGAAGCATAATAAATGTAAGAAAATAGTACCATCACTTTCACTCCGAATCTAAAGCAGGATGCAACGTAAAGAAAATGAGATGTTTTGAACAAATTCTTGATATCATTTCTGACAACACGGGAAATCGTCTCTTGGCCCTAGAGGATGATGCAGAATTGCCAATATGACAACATTCTGTTAAGGGAAAAGAGTTACTCTAAACGATACAGTCAGTGAAATGAATTTTGCGTTATTGATATTTCTTGAGTTAGCTTAAATGTAAAGAATGCAATGGCTGATACGTGGCATCAGAATTGCCAACTTTAAATTTTTCAAAAGAACAAATAAAATGTTAAATAACGCCAGACTGATCCGTTATCCAAACAGAATCTTATTCATGAACGCTTTCTTACTCTCCTCATTCGTACATTATTATTAAGTAAAAAATAATATTCAAAATTTCCTTAAAGTTAACAATTCGATGGAAAATGGGCATTGGTCATTCTGTTTCCTACTTCGGCAACAGTCTCTCTTTTCATATTCTGGTTTATCATTCTTTTAGGTTATCAATTTTGTAAACACTTGAATATCCTAACTATCAGCGTAAGCGTTGACATATTCTTATATATAAAAGTTCACTATTAAAGGGGCTGACAGAAATGAGCTGCGTTTATTTTGTGCGATTATCTGGTTACGAGAAAACTTAAAAGAATCGCAGTCTCTATACCCTGTAGTATTGCAAACCTTTACAACCTTTAGAAACGGGTTATGTGGGGGAATAATATTACCTCGTCATGGTACTAAGTTCCAGAGTATGATTTCATGCAAAGAAATTTTATATCTGTGACGTAACCCCGTAATACTTATATAAATTTATATATTATGAAGTATGGCATGTTCAAATAAAGTTGGTCATTCTGATTTTTCGTTCACCTTCAGCCCACGTGAATTTCCTTGAGAACTTCTGGATTTTCTTTTCAGTCTTAGTTACAAGCTAACATTTAAACAACATATATTGTTTTCAAACGCAGTCTTTGTAATTATTTATCTGGAAATCTTTGCTTCGCTTTCCTTTGAAAAGCTCTGGGGGCTCCATTTTCAGAAAAAATAATTGGAAAACTCCAGTTCTGTGTAACATCCTCAACTCTCATTGGTCGACGGAGGAAGCCGGTGAGTGAGGTGATGTCTCAGGTGACCAATGGGAGCTTCCAGAACGCAACAATGATTATGACAGTGGTTAATTAACAGCAGTTTCCGAACTAGCGAATGACGTCCTCGAATGTCAAGTATTTAAGTTATTTTATTTTCGTTTGAAAAGAATGAGAATTATACAATACATTTCGTTCTCAGATTGTAAGTGTGCAATACTACATGAATCATTTTAATCTCCTCTTTGAGTGCATATTTCCGATCTGGAAGGGTCTACTGCAAGAAACATTCATCAGACAAGATGGTAATAATGAATGGTATTTTAAACTTTATTTTTATCATGATTGATAAGGATATCGCTTTTCTTGAGGCCTCTGTTTCCTATAATATAATAATGATAATAAATGCGACAGTGTAAGAGTAAATATTATATAATATTTAATTTTATTTTATTTTATTTTATTGATAAAATTTACAATAGGATCAATACAATGGCTTCATATACATTCATATATACAATATACACAATAACAAATTACAACCCTTACAAATAACAAACTATGTAAGCCTTATATCCTATAGAGTAACTTATTTTTTTTGTATTCTTTATTTTACAATAGCATTAAGTACATATTCTTTGGTAAAAAGCTGGTCTAATTTATTTGCTTAAACTTTACTCAATATAAACTTCGTTTTTGACATTTTATTCCCTATATAAGCAATCAAGTTTGGGTCGTCTGTCAATAGACCCAAAGATCGACCAGACCATACTCCTGCTACAAAATCTGATAGTAACACCATTGCTGTGTTTTCGTCTTTCTTCGATGGTGTCTTGAAATCCAATTAAGAATTTTAGTAAACTATCAGTTTCAATTTTTACAACAGCTTTTAGCATTGACTTTAACCAAATCAGAATGTTTTTTGACGAGGGACAAAAATAAAATATGTGCATATTATTTTCAATATTACCACAAAAGAGACATTTATCTTCATTCGAGATTTTCATCATATTCAGCCTATCTTTGGTATTAAGTATTTCATGAACATATCTATAAATTGTATCTCTGCTTTTCTTATCAATGTACTTATTATTACATACTTCCAAATCTGCGTCCAATTAAAAAGAGGGTACAATAACTCTACCTTTGGTTTATAGTCTTTACAGTCATAAGTAACCAGTATATTTCTTTAACAGACACCTTAGGATGATTCTTTAAACGATATACTTTCCTTAAAACATCAATCATCTCACTATGATATGATGTGATAAAAATAGTACCCGTCTCTTATCATTTTTTTCAGTTTCCATCAAAACACTGGCTTTTATTTTACAATAGAAATACATAATTTCAAAACCCATAACACTCACTTATAGAAATCTTGTTAAATGTTCTAAACATAATGGCTTTCGATTTATGTAGAATATTCATCATTCCTAGCCAACCTTCTGTCTTTGGTAAAATTACGGTATTTCTTGCAATTGGTTCACAGCTTCCATTCCATAGGTATAATAAATAAACTCCTCTGTATTCGTTTAGCACAATCCTATGGAACTGTATATACATGTGACAAATATACCACGTTTTTGCTAAATTTCTACAATTAATTATAATACATTTTGAAACACTGTCAGCTTCCCTATTCCTAAATATACCTATCACTTTGTTTATCTTACTCTCCAGATTACTCCAATTTAGATTAACACTATCTTGATAATTATTACTATGATAAACACCTAGTATTTTACAGGAATCCTGAAGGCATCCACTTATTGGCCATGCTGATTTATTTCTCCATTTCCCAATGCCTAAAATTGAAGTTTTATTTCTGTTCAGATCTGCACCACTTGCCTTTTCATAATCTGTGATTATATTAAAACATTCTAATATTCCTTTATCACTAGTAACTATGATAACAGAATCATCAGCATATCCAAGAACAGAAACCTTTAAATTATTTGGCAAATTCAATGACATGTCTATAAGCTTCATTTTCATCATCCTGTAAAAGGGTTCCTGGTAGATAATAAACAAAATCATGGATAATGGACATCCTTGCCTTACCGATTTGTTTATGGGGAATGGATCAGAGATATTACCATTTATGCATACTACACTTTCAGCGTCTGTATATAACATTTGTATTAGCTGAATGAAATTAGGATCAAAACCAAAGTTGCTCAATATAGCATATAAAAGGTCATGACCCACACGATCAAAAGCTTTAGACCAGTCTAGATTTATTAACGCAGCTTGTTTATCATTATTATTTGCATAAATCATAATATCTCTCATAATGGAATTCAAGTTGATAATGGACCTATCATCTGCACAACTAAACTGCTCGCAGGAAATAATTAAATGTAACACATTCTTCAATCTATTAGTTATTATTTTCGCTATTATATTAAAATCCACGTTTAACAATGTTATTGGCCTCCAGTTTGTAATAAAACCTAAGTCTCCTTCCTTCGGCATAAGCTTTATTATTCCTTTATTCATTTTAGAGATGGTCTTATATCTAAAAATAAACTTTACTATGCTTACAAAATCGTTTTTTATTTCCTTCCAAAACTTTTTGTAAAACTCAACAGTGAGACCATCTATTCCCGGACTTTTACCATTCTTCATCCCCTTCAATACTTTCAATACTTCAGACTGTCACTTCTGAGGTTAAAATATCATTCTCATTCCTATCAATAACTTTATCTACTAATTTCAAAAACAAGTCTTGATAAGACTTCTCACATTTCTCTTTTTTGAAAAGCTTTTCAAAATATTCACTTATATTTAAAATAATAGCTTTAGGGTTTACTATTTCGCTACCATCATCCCTCTTTATCTTACTTACATATGATTTAGAGTTTTTCTCCTTCCCTAACAGGTACGCTGAAACTTGTTCACCCTTTAATTTATCGTCCACCTTTGCTCTAATTTTGACCCCTTCGCAGATCTCATCTTGAATACTATTTATTCTTAAATTCAAAGAGTTCACTAACGAAAACTTATCCTTATACAATACACCTTTTCCTATTTCTTCTTTCAACTGGTAGTTCAGTAAATTCAATAAGCAATATTTTGCTAGGTTAATTTGCTTTGAACATGTGATAAAGAAAGATTTCAGCCGGGCTTTCGCATATTCCCACCAACACAAAATATTTCCAACTCTATCTTTGCTCCTCTTAATACTATTCCAAGTCATAAGAAAAATGTCTTTCACAATATCTTTATCTAGAATATTACTATTTGGCGACGCTACATTTTCTAATTTCAAGGCTAATACTATAATACAATGGTCAGTCCAGCTAACAGGAATACTTTGAATATTTGCCACATGGTTATATAAATCTTTTAAATAAAACCTATCCAGCCTTGAGCCATAATTCTCTCTGACATAAGTATACTCCACCTGGTGATGACATGAAACCCATGCATCTTTAAGTTTCAAGTTGCTTTTCAAGCTTACTAATGACTTTGATATTAGTTCACTATCTGAATTTGAACAATCTGCATACAGGTAATAGATTTCCAGTCACCATCCATTATGATATTGCTATATTGTTCCTTAAGAAATATAAAATATCTGTATTAAATAATTTCTCCCTTTCTTTTCTCTTACTATTCCCAGCAGGAGCATACACATTTAATAATTGAATAGTAACGTTTGAATAACGACAATTAACACTCATAACATAACCATCAATATCGTTTTCAAAATTCAAAATTTCCACATTAGATGTTTTATTTAAGCATTTGTGTATAATTAATCAAAACTTTGCAGTATTTTTCAACATATTCCAGTTTCCCTTCCCTTTTATATTGTGCTCTTGGACGAAAATTATATCTAGTTATAAAGAAAAACAAAGTTTATTATCTTAATTTGCTTATTCAAAGTATTAAGTCCATTTACGTTTAACTGTAGCTACATTTAATGTGGATGAAATGAATTTTGTATATTATGTAAAAAACATGTACAATACTGGGTTAAATTGCTTTAAGCTTCTTAGTACACTTTCCTGTTTCATCATCTGATGATAAATTCTGGTTTATCCTTTCCATGTTTTGACACTGGTCTTTCTTCAGCGTTATCTTAAGTTTATTGCTAGAGTCTGTTTTCGTATGCCATGTTTGCATTTCTATATCAGTTCTGTTTGGGCCGCTGGCATCTCATAATATATTTCCTCACAATCCATTTTTCCCTCTTCTTTTCCTTTGACTATACTTGCTGCTTCGTTTTCTGTTAATTAACTTATTTTCTTTAACCTCCTTATGAATCTCAACCTTTGTGTTGACATACGCAATTCACTGACACCTATTGGTTGGGAAACCCTAATTCTTGGCCTTCCTTCATCGTCATCATCCTGCCTCTGATCAAGACTGTCCTCAAAAAGATCCTTTCGTCCTCATAATTTGGCCCACATCGATTACGCCCTTATCCAGTTTGCCATAAACATTTTCTTACCTTAACGGTCCAACGGTTCTACTGAGACAAGTTCTTCTTGTTTCTTCCCATAGCTCAACTTCCAGCATTCCTTATTGTTGTGCCTTCCCCAGTTTTATCGAGTCGCCGTCACCCTTTTCTTTCTCAGAATCATTTGGGTAATTATCCTTAACAATTTCTTCTGTTGTGCAATCTAATGCCTGTTCTTCCACTGAATTAGGTTCTTCATCTCTGTCCATTCCTTCGGTCACTATATCTGTAGTTTGATAACTTTGGTTATTTCCGCTTTCCTCGACTGTTGCATTTTCTACATAGCCTTTGTGCAACTCATTTGCTTTCACGTTGGTTTCATCCTTTCCTTCCGTAGGCAGGTGAGGAAACTCTCCTTCTTTAAACTTAGACCTTACATCTTCGTATTTGCAGTCTTTAGCTATGTGACCTATTTCCCCACACCTAAAGCATGTCCGTTGCTGCCCATTATACAAGATAGTTAAGGTAAATCCGAAAACCATAATTGATGAAGGAACGTTCTCTTTTAGTCTCATGCTGGCTGTACTGACTCCCGTCAATAGCCCTTTGAATGGTCCACTTTGCCATATTTCGATAAACCCTCGATCAGCTTTTCAGCTGAGAGTTCGAAAGGAGCATTCCTTATTGAAACATACGTAATGGACGTACTAAGATTCACAATCTTTACATTTCCCAAATGGTCTGAACATACCTCTTTGCCTTCGTAATTTTTCCATGAGATCATTAAAACACTTTGGTACTACTTTAACAATTACTCTGTTCTTATTTTATAAAATGAACTCCTATAATCGAGTTATGCACCAAATTCATGTTTGAAAATAACATTCTACTAACAACATCCATAGTAGGGTATACAGAAAACTGCAGCCCAAAGGAGTCCTTTCTCCTAAACGGTGTTGAGTATGACGCCATATTGTTACACTGAAACTAGTCACTAAAAGACTCAATAGATGGCAGCACCGTCGCCACCGTCCCGCGTAGCCTCCCCACCTAGGCAATGCTAGGGAGGGGGAGGGGCCACTACTCAAAATACGAGAACTTAACGAAGTATTCAAGGTTTATAACTGCACTGTCACTTAACCCCACCTCCACTATGCTTACTTCGCACTAACGGCATATATTCACCGAACCCTCACAACATTTTCTCTCGGCGAAAACTTCAGCTGTAATCCCAAAAATGAGCAGGAGCAGCAACCAAGTTGTTTACCTAAAAGCTTCTTCTTCTTCCACCCCAACGTTAAGGATAGTTGGAAGAAACACACCTCATTTTGAGAAAAAGGACGTCTTCTGCTCAGTCTATATACATAAACTAAGGACGAATCGAGATGATCATTATATATTTTAAGGTTATTTCTAATCAATAAAATCATATTAATGTAATACGAAGCCCACCTTCCATTTCTCTAATATGTAGTCCTGACAAATAGTACTATAGACCGGATGTTAAACAGCATCAAAATCGAAAAGGGGGGGGGGGATGATGGTGGGGGAGGGGGAAGCCACTGTGTTTGACTGCCAAGCAAAGGAAATATCTCAAGAAAAAATGTTCATGCTTTGAGAGCGATCCATCACTGACGTAGGTTGTTACTTAAATAGGAAATGTTGCTGTGGTGAAACTAAACTGATTTTAGGGCCACGTTCAGTAAGATTTCATTCAACCTTAACCCCTCCTGCACTAGCTTTGAATGAGACCAAGTTACAGTGCTGAGGAGTTTAGTAACTTACTTAAAGTCAAGAAACCTTGCATTTTATTCAACAAAAGTGCAGTTAAGAAACAATCAACTGTATTTCCTGCACCAATTCTTTTTGGGTGATGCCACACGGGTTCACAAAGACGCATTTAAAGTTTTAATACATATCATTAATATTTAAAGAACAGAACAATTATTCAAATTACGTTAAGAAGCAAGAAAACTAACACATTACTGCAAAAATTATTAACAAAACGTTACGTTACTTCGATAGAAATAAAACTTAAATGGCAAACAGGATCTCAGAATATCCTAATGAAGAAGTTACTACAATGGCAAAGACGAGTCACGAGGTGATGTGGCTGGATTCTACAAGAATATCTTCTTTGACTTGCCTTCGTGGAGTCAGATGTTAGAATCAGAGAGCTTCACCTTTCCACCCTAGAAGAAAACTCGGGAGGAGTATATTGCATAGCACAGTTGTCACATATACAAAATTACAGGGTTACGTAACAAACATCCACTTAAAAACAAACATCAAGTGCTTTAATCGTAACCCAACATACAAAAAAAGGGGATTTCGTCCAGAAGGCAAGTATAAATTACTGGCATATCCCTTTACAATAAGAAAATAATATATACATAGTCTCCACAGGAAGAAGTTTGACAACACTGTAATTATACGTCATCTAAATATATAGAGATGGACAAAATATGCAAAAAAAGTGGTTTATTACTTTGAATATCAATGTACTAATTTATACCAACTCATTGCTATTGTTAATATAATAAAACTACTTCTGTGGAGCAAAATAATCATATAACGTATTTCCATAGAAACTGGGAAATTTTATTCAAAACAACTACTCATAAAAACTAGGAAATTTTATTCAAGAGGAGATATAAATCAACAGTTCATTATATTAGGTTGTAAAAATAAAGCAGTAGATTTTAAGAATGCCATCGACAGGTACTATATATTTAGAGTGGGAAATGACTAGCTGCTGCTCAGTCTCTTCGAATCTGCCAGTCTCGGTTAACATCGAGAACTGGTAACAGAATAATGAATTAATCAGCTGCATCAGGCATTATTGAATGACGTTTAAGCATCTCTGATGTTGTGCTACACGACGCCATTCAGGTGTTTTGAGGAGAGAAATCTATAAGGTCTTCATGGCCCCCAAAGCACCGTTAGGGGTTAGTACCGTAAGTGCACTACCTCACGCGCGGTGCACTAAAGGCATAGTTACTTACAAGGTTCCCAAGCTGCTGCTGCAGCCCCTTTCATTCCTTTTCCTGTACCTCCGTTCGTATTCTCCTTCTTCTATCTTACGTTCCTTAATCCTCTTCTAACAATTGTTTCATAGTGCTTCTTCTTCAACTGCTTTTTTGAGGTTTTCCTCCTGTAACGCCTCTCAAACCTTTTAGTCTCAATTCTCCTGTCGGCGTTGAGTGACGTCATATATTGTGCATAATATGCTATTGTCCCAAAGCTCATATTACTCGAAGGATTAACTGGTACAACTCCTTTGTGGTTTTAGGTCTATCTATAATTGAAATATTTTTTCCTCAATAAATAATTAATGAAAGCTATATTTCCGTTTCCGGACGAACTTTCACTTCAGGTGCTATTTCGAATCAAGCCGTTTCAGTACATCAATAAAGACAGTTGATACAATGCAGTCTTTATTATTATTATTATCATTACTATTATTATATTGTTTAGGTCATTAGATTATTGAATATGACAGAAATAAAGCGCTAATTCAATTGATCACAGACGCTAAATCCAAATAGAGAATTTAATTAAATCTGTAAACCCAGTTTCTTTCTCGTTGACATAAACATTCGACCTTCTATTTTGAGTAAATGACAGCGAATTTTAATGATTGATTATGAGATGGATATTGGAAATTCATTCCGGTTTACTTTGGTCTTAAATATGATTCTTCCTCTTCTCAAAGACGCTAAGTATTCATAAACAAATATATAAAAAAAACATTACAAAGCAACTACATTACATTTCAGGCATTTTACAGCAATAGCTTATTGCTTAAGCTCTAAAAAGCTAAATATAAAATACCTTAAAATATTTATTGATATACAAAAATATTAACTATAAAATATATATTAATAATATCGAAAGCATTAAGATATGTTCCCAAAGTGAAATCTGGCACGCGGTTTATTGTTGCAAACTCCTCGTTTGAAGTGATTCAGTGGCAGAGTCTTTAGGAGCCATTTGGCTAAGCGCGTCAATTTATTACCTTCTTTTTAGTTGATTATTATCGGCGAATGAGTCAATTGCAGTTGATTTAGTATCTTGTTTGTATTAAGTCGGTATCGAGAAATCAA
>NC_087222.1:10410227-10452727 GCF_015104395.2 Macrobrachium nipponense
CTAAACTGATTGATAAGCATCTATGGACTTTATCATAAAATTTTAATTAACACAACAGTAATAGGATACATCAGTATAAACAGAACAACAAGTCCACAGCAACCATCCTACAGCCGAATTCTTTCCCTATTTTCTTAGTTCATTTTATCTATCCCGGGATTTCCCGGGATGGGCAAAATAATCCCCGGATTTAATTAAACAATCATTAAACCTTGAAAATTGTCCTCCCTGGTGAGGAACGTGACTTCAACACTCTATAAGTAGTTATCCTTCCCCCTCCCCGCTCTCTCTCTCTCTCTCTCTCTCTCTCTCTCTCTCTCTCTCTCTCTCTCTCTCTCTCTCGTTGGGTGAATGACTGACGGGTGAAGATGTTGGATGTTCATCTTCTTCGCTGCATTTAACTAAAGTGACGTCAAGCGAGGAACCGGAAGCGCTTCAATTTTAGGCGCAGGCCAGATTTCTCACAAGATGTCTTTTTTTTGTTTTTTTGTTTTTTTTATTCATCCAAATCTTGTGTCATAGTTTTCTTAAAAGCTAATAATACAGAAATTCATGCTTACAAAATCTTATAACATTACAAAGATTACAGGAATACAAATAAAAAAGATCTATTCTAAAAAAATTAAGAATACAAAATCCAGAGCTATGTGAGAGCTTTGATGGTCTCCTCAAACCTCCTCCTCTCAGTGGAGGAGGAGGAGAAGGAGGAGGCAATGGAGACTCCTCTCATACTATTGTTCTTCTTGAGCATTTCAGCAAAAGCGCAGATTTGGTCAAAGTCTGTGAGATACTAGTGTGTCTCTTTCTGTCTTTATCTCTGGCAGATACAGACAGTAAATAAGAATTTAATTCTGCTTCACTTATAAAAACGATTGAAGGTTAGTTTCAGTATCTGTTTTGCGGTGCCTTCACCAGACTCCTCCTGAACACAACCAACTTTTTCTCTCTCAGTTTACATGAAAGTTCATTTTCTCTACAATTTTAAAGTGAAATGAAAATAACACTCGAACGAAATAAACGATTCGTAACCAACATAACTAATAATAATAATAATGTGATAAATGAAACAGTTCTAATAGCACTCAGAAGAACATCTTTATTTGAAAATGATGATTATTATTGTTATTAATATATGAGAGTTAAACTCAAACTGAAAAAAGGCTTCTTCATCTGGAGGGAAAAACAATTACAGAATGAGGCCACACTGAGAAATATGGACATTTCCAATGTCTTGATAATACTTCGAGATGGTGGTTGTCAGGACGTTGAGTCCTTCCTCCACCACCCCGAAGCAATTTCTGGTTCTATATTTCCTATCATTATCATCTCTGGTGACAATGCAGAACTCCGAAGCTCTTTCATATGAGATGTCTCCCCTCACCTCTCCCGCCTTCTCTCTCGTCGCTCCATAGGTCTCGTCACTCTCCTTTGCCCTCTTCCAATCCTCCTCCCTCGATGACAACACTGCTCGAGTGGATGTGCCTCTTCCTCCAAAGGACACATAGTTACCCAGTAGCATCCATTCCCCTGCCTCATCCTTTTTCCCTACATAAGATACCCGAGAGTGGGCATAAGAGGTTCCCCCCATCCCCCCTGCACACATGTACAGGAAATTGCGACCCTTCAAGCCGTTAATAGTGATCCTGATGATGACCCTCCCCAGGGGGGTGGATCCATATGTCAGATCCAAAAACCCCCTTGGAGGGGGAGTCAGAAAGAGGAGAGAAAAGGACCCCCTGTCATCAACGACTCCAGCTGTCAGGGGAAAAGAGGAGGAGGAGGATGTTGTTAGATTAATAATAATAATAATAATAATAATAATAATAATAATAATAATAATAATAATAATAAAGTAAATGTTATTGTGATTGTTTTAAATATAACTATTTAAAATATAAGAAGAAATCAAAGAAATAAAAAAATAAAAAAGGTCTATTGATGATGAAACCCCTGTGCAGGAAACTTCCACAATATTATTATCACTAGCTCTATCTTACTCTCCTCCTACACTGATGGCTCATCAGTAGTGCAACTGAACCATAGCAAACACTGCAGCACTCAACTCTGTCTTCAGATCATTCTTCCATCTTCTTCTTCTTCTCCTTCTTCTTTTTTACAAGACCTGTCATTCATTCGCTTCCATTCTGTCCACATGACTGAAAAAGAACCATCTCAAAACACAATGATCCATCCATACTGCACAGACATTTCAGCTCTATAGCTTCCATTTTTCTCTCTTTTTCATATTCAGCAATAATGCTTAACTTCAATAAAGGAGACTTGGCTCCAATGTCTTCAAACACTCCCACCTTGGCTTCCATAGAGAGTAGAGGCTTCCTTCCTATCTTCTGCACACACATCCTACTGCGTTCCTTCTTTCGTTCCTTCCTTTCTTCTTTGCTTCTTTACTTATTCTGTGACTCACCTATTCCCTTATCCTGCCAACATCCAACATACCCACTCCAAAATGGCCTAAACAGTTTACATCCATTCTCCCAGCATCTTCCATCCATCTACTCTCAACTTTTGAATTCTCTCAGGTTCTCTCCTCACCAGTTCCCTCCTTCCTTCAGTTTCTCTTTTTCTTCTTCTGCTTCTTCTTCTTCTTCTTTTTCTTCTTCGCTCTCCCTCATCATCAGTACTATTGCATCATCTGTCAACACGAGTTATTCCACTCAATCTGTTCAAAAATGATTTTCTCATCTATAACGTTGCACCAATATTTGCTGCTGCTGTCCTTTCCATGTTTGCATGCACTGCCCTTTCTTTCACCTTTGTGAGTGTCTCTCTCACTTAGTGCCTTTAAAGCATTCTACTGTCTTTCTCTCCTGAAACACTTCAGCTGTTGTTATTTTTCCTTTCCCTTTGCACCAGATCCTCCTCCCTGCACATCCAAAACCCCTAGTTGCAGGAGAATCTTCTCTTTTCTCCATTAAATGTGGCCTCCTGGGTCAGTCTATGCTGGACTACTCACATTCCATATCAAAAACTGCTCTATATGTTCATTTCAAATATAGAAATTCCTAAAATAATAGTGAACTTGGACAATCAATTCTAAAAATTTGTGAGACAGAAAGGAATCCTACTCATATCCTCATAGGAATAAGCTTACCTCTATGACAAAGCATCTTGGTGGGAGAACTCCTTCATCAAGATGAGGCACAGATACTTCATTGTTAGGCTCAATCTTGACTGGGGCCACTCTCAGAGTCCCTTCAAAGGTCATCACAGCAAAGATCTCTCTTTGGGCATCCCCTCTCAAGCGACTGTGAGGACTTCGGAGGTCAGTTACCTGAGGAAAGGTTCCTTGATTGAAAATCTTACAATCAGCTCAGGTCAGAAGTTATTTTGTTTAAATGAAATGATATTTCACTTTGATTTTAAGTTAATTAACAGTAAGGGTGTGCATTTTGTTAAGTTTTTGTTATTATTTGTAATAAATATACACATTTTTTGTATATCAAAGTCATGTTTTCAAATACAAACCTATTAACGTATGGTAACCTATTCCATGTATCAGTATGACCTCCAGACACCCCACAGAGGAAGATGAGTCTCCCTTTTCCCCATCTGATCATGCATCAGTGCCACTGAGAACCCTAGGGGTGAAAACTGCCCTTCTCTGTGTTTCTGCAACAAATAATGGGATGAAGGGAAGCTATCTGTGTCCTGACTATGGATCTTGGGGCACAGGAGAAGCCAGTGCTCTGCCAGTTCTCTGAATTGGTCACAAAACTTGGGAGGGGTCGAAGTTCACTCACTCAAAGGGCTGAACCTCCTCACTTGTCCTAATTTCTGCCAAATCAGGAATCGTACTTGAATAAGAGGAAGAAAATAGCTGATGAATCACTCCTGAACTTCACAAAGTGGAATGGTAAGCAGAAGAATAACTTCAAGGAATGGAATAGTGAATTTTAAAGGTGGGAATGAGCAAAGAAAACACAAGATCTTTGAAGGAGATTGCAGAAGTGTTGGGAACATCACACACACACACAGAATGGCCAATTTCCCCACCAGGGGCACCCAGACCCCCAGATGCATCCTCTGACAAGTGGAAAGGGGAACTCTTCCTCTTCTTTTTCTTAGGTGGAGTGTCTGGACAGGCTTTTGTAAAGTAATGAGTTGTTTGGAACAAGTTAGACTTTATCATTTCATTAAGTTGCAATTATCTTGAGTTTGTTGAGTAGATGTTTCTCAAGACAATTTTCTCAGCTTTTATATTTTCTGTGGAAGAAAAAGACTTCTTGAACTTACCGTAATGTTCACAACAGAGTCTTCTCCTTCTAATTCCTCAATTATTCTTCCCAGAGCCTTCATGGCGTCTGCATAAGTCCCTTTGATCCTTAGAGCGTCCTGGAAGATAAATCAATGATATCAGTTTATGAAAAATTTCTTGCAATTAGAACAAAAAGATTACAGCTACGTATTACTCTGATTAATGGGACTCTCAAAATGGCTGAAATCATAAATTCAATATCAATGAGGCTAGAAGGATCCCCTCAACTGAAAAGCTTTTTAAATTGAAAAACATGTGTTATCACAAATTCACTTATTAGGGCAGACTTCACTGAAAATATGGGAATATTCTGAAGATATCTGAAGCCACATGGGAAATACAAAAGAAATTATCTCTTTCATGAGTAGAGTGTTAAGTAAGAAGGAACCTGGGAAGAGAGGGAGAGAACTCACCTGCCTCAAGTCGTCTCTTCGTCTATCATTCTCCTGAAGAAGTTGCGTAATTTCGCTGGCAGTCTTCTCAACACTAAGGAGAAGCTGTCCTGCTTCACCTATGGTAGCTCCAGCTGAAGCAGAGTCTGTTGCTGTTTCCAGTTTCCTTTCTGACTCTTTCACGTTCACCTGCTCCCGTTGCATAATATCCAGTTTATTCATAAGCTCCTTATTGTCTTCATCAATATTGCTCAAAGTATCTTGACTAGGAAACTTTATCTCTGCCAGCATCTGAGTGAATCCCTCAAGTTCATTTTGCAGCCGATAGTTGCTTTCAGTGCGGGCCTTAACTTCAGCCTCTGTTTCCCGGCATACAGTGATGGCTTTTCCGATGAGATTCTCCTGAAAATCCTTAGTAAAATTCATAATACATTTCTTAGGAGCGCTGGTCGAAGGCCTTGATCCTCTTGGCATGGATGAAAGTTGCTTTGCAGCATCAAGGAGGCCTCTGCTAATCATAAGCTCTTCAGCTGAGCTGTTGCTGAATTCCGTTCTGCATAGAGGGCATTCTCTCTTTTCAGTCAAGATGAGGCCCTCAATGCAACGGATGCAAAACTCATGGGAGCAGGGGAGGATCCTCGGGCAGTGGTCGTCATTGTACGTATTACGGCAAATGTCGCACTCCAGGGGATTGGATGCCTGAAAAGGACACAGAAATCAGTGACCCTTCCAAATGCAAGTGTGATCATGTACAAGACTATCTTCCTCGCTAAAATAAAAAATGCATGCTATCAACCACATAAAGGACTGACCCATAAAAGGATCTTAAATTTCTGACCTAAACAAGTGTTATCTAAGTAGGCCAGTCAATAGGGGGTTGAATAAGGGAAAAATCAGGGAATTTTGCAATTATCTCTCTTGGAAACTCACTTTAGAGAGAAAGATGTGGATACATAAAATATTATACATAAAATTATGAAAACTCTTCTGATCATTTCTGTGATACATTGCACTATTTTGGTGTCAGAGTCGGGAAAATGTTCGCAGTTTGTTTTCCACACCCCGTTTCTATATATGGTTTCGAAAACCGTCTCCCAAGGGTGGCCTTCCTTCTTTTTCTTGCTCAGGACTGACAGTGACTGCTCCCTGGCGGAGTGACCACCCTTGCACCCAACCATCACTCAAAACAGGAAGTTATCAATTGTAGTCACTGCTATACCAATTCTTGCTGCATAATTAGAAGCATTGGTCTCCATGATAGTGTTAGTTTTCTCGTTGTGTATTGCATGACAAGCTATCTTGTTCTTTATAGGAATATCACGAAATCTAGGCAGGTTATTTTGCTGAATGACTGTAAGATAGCAGGTAGGTAGCGAACTATTATTCTCCTCTGTTCTCCATCAAACAAAGCAAATTTAGTAATACTTCACTGTCAGTCATTGTTGTGTCAATCTCTCATAAAGCTGCTTCTGTTGCTAACCATTCATCAGGAGAGAGATCAGTTTTATTCACGATCAATGTAGCCAATGCAACATGTGCTAGTATAATTATATGCTCTAGGTGCTCTTGAATAGGCATGCCTAGTTAACGTTTTGTTAACAGATGGACTTGCATCAACAGTACTAAAAATTTCTTCTATTCAATACACTTCCATTCATGATGAAACCAATTGCACCCATAAAGGACATCAAGAAAGTTAAGCTACCACACTGACCACATTTTGCAACAATGTCATGAGCTTTGATATATATACAAAGGTTGATCAGAGGTAACAAAGCAACTTTGTTGTTTCAGTTCTTTGCATCTCTCTACAGCATGGTCAAGTACTGTGTATGTATGTATGTATATGGTGTGGTAAGTGGTAGGTGGAACATTTGTAAAGGGAAGGTATGAGATCTGGGACACATCATATGGCAAGTGTGCAGCACTACATTTCTCCACATAACCATTTGTCATGAATTGCTTTATAGCAAAGTTAAGGGAAAGGAAAACACATCTTCTTCGAGAAGTTCTGCAGCACGGAGGCTTTCGCGCGTGTTGGAGGCGCCTGTTCTCATGATGGTTCTAGAATCGGCAGGAGTGTTGTGGAACGCGACGCGTCATCACATCGTCAGAAAATGCAGCGAAATATGATGCAATACTTCGTTGAGATTCTTCTAAGATGTTCTGGGCATCTCGGGAGTCTGTGAAGTTCATGCTCCTGCCCCCGTAGGCCCCGCGCCTAGGTCACCGTATAAATACGACTGACGAAGTAGGAGCGAGAGTCACAGATCCGATCTTCAGTGAGAGCTTAGCAGCAGAGATCAGAGATCATCAGAGGGAGATAAGAGAAGAAGGAACAGATGAAGGATCAGAGAGGAAAAGGTGCTCGAGAGTTTGGTCGAATTTCTGGTCAAGTCGTCCAGTTGGAGTGGACGACCGAGGCATTTCGATGTAGAGCAAGACTTCAGAGAAGAAACGTTCTGCAAGAGGTTTTGAGGAGTTCCTGCTCTACAAGTATCAAGAGTAGACATTGTTTTCTGCAATATGGAGTCAAGAAGACGTCTGTAATTACAGTTCTCCTTTTGTGAAGCCCCCGCTTTGAGCATAGATCTCCGACAGCACAAAACTGGCCAGCAAGTACTTGCATTACCTCACCGTTCCCCAGTTCACGCATTGTAAGATTTTACTTGTGGTATGTAAATAGGAGAAACCATTCTGCATTTATCTTTGTTAGTAAGTTTGTAAATAAACCTTTGTTGTGTTTGTGTATCCCCAGTTTCAACTATTGGTGTTGAATTCTTTTTGTTTATAATAATATCAAACTTGGAGCAGACCTCTCTCGGGGTTCGTAACATTTTGGCGACCTTGCCAGGATATTCAGCACTGTAACAGTTTGAGTCGGGTAAGCTTCTAGGTCTTGAGGGGAATGATCTCCGTGAGTATGTTGAAAAGAAAGAAAGAGAGAAGTATGAGAGAGATGAGAGAGCGGCTGAGAGAGAGGAAAGAGCAGCTGAGAGAGAGGAAAGAGCAGCAGAGTGAGAATCAGCAACAAGAAAGAGAGAAAGAACATATGCATGAGTTGGAAATCGCTTGATTAAGGCAAAATGCTAGTAACAGACAGACAGATAAGAACAAAAGTGGAGCTGACGGTTTGGGTATGAGTGCAGTGTTGAAATTAGTACCAAAGTTTGATGAGGAAGATGTAACGAAATATTTCATGTGTTTTGAGAAGTTAATGGAAAGAGTAGGTTCTCCTAAAGAAATGTGGACCTTATATTTACAGTCAGTGTTGAGTGGTAGGGCGCTTACCGTGTATAGTTGCATGTCTAAGGAGGAATGTGATGATTATGATATTATGAAAGAAACTGTTCTTAGCGCATATAGGCTAGTACCAGAGGCGTACCATAAGAAATTTGGAAGTTTGAGAAAGGACGAAAATATTACGTATGTAGAATACGGTAAGAAGTTAGAAAGGCTGTTTTTTTATTGATTAACTTCTGCTAAAGTTGAGGATTTTGATGGTTTGAAGAACTTAGTGTTGTTAGAAAACTTCAAAGATAACGAATCCCCTGAGATTAGGCTTTATATAGAAGATAGGCAAGAAGTATCTATTGCAGGAGCAACTAGGTTAGCTGACGAATATAGTCGAACTCATAATTTAAGTGTTAGTAAGAAGCGAAATGATCCTTCGTCTGGTAGAGTACAAAGCGGTAAAGGTTTCAGTTCTAGTAATAGCAATGTGAGTAAAAGTGACTATTCCTGTTATACATGTGGAAAACCTGGTCATACGTTTAAGTTTTGTAAGAGTAAAGTGGCATCTAGTGGCTCAGAGTTAACTTGTTTCTGATGTAATGGGAAAGGACATTTAGCAAGAAATTGTGCAGTAGAAAGGAAGGACAGTAAGAAACCAGTGTCTCTAGTTAACCTTTCGTCAAGTAGGAATGATGTGATGAGAGAAACTAGGAAATTTTTTGGTGAATTTCTGTCAGAAGGCGTAGTTTCCTCTCTTGGAGGAGTGGATTTGAGGGAAGTAGTCTTGCTTCGAAACACAGGAGCTGCTGTCTCACTGATTAGGAGAGAGAGTGTGCCGAACAGGGCAGAAATCAACATGGAAGAAAAAGTCATGTTAGGTGGATTTCCTAACACTTGTGTTCTTTGTCCCATGTTGAAGTTGAATTTAGAAAGTCAGGTAGTGTCAGGAGTAGTGAAACTTGCAGTTGTTGACAGTTTGCCCGTTGATAGCGTTGACATTATTGTCGGTAATGACTTAGCTTTATCCAAGAGTGTGAATCCTGTTGTGAAGATATTCCAGTGCCTGAAATGGTAGTAACTAGGTCAGGTTTAGATACAGACATAGACTACGATCATAATTTGTTCGTGGATTCGAACGAGTGTGAGTTTGTGGATTCGAACGAGTGTGATAGAGGTGGCAAGGTTGATCCTGGCATGAGTGTGGCTGAGAGACCTGACTCTGTCGTTGATGGTGATAGCCAAACGGAAGGTGTAGCTGTCGAGGGTAACATAGTAAATGTATCGGTATCTAGTACTAGTTACGGTGATGAATTAGGCACTAACCTTGTGAATAAAGATGAGCTAGTAAAGTTCCAGAGAGAGGATGAGACACTAACCCAAATTTTTTAGTGTGAACTTGATGATGATCTCGATGATGTGTGTAAAGAAACTTCTTGTTTAAAGGACGAAGTTTTGTGTCGTTATGTTCGTCCTAAGTCAGGTAGTAAGGGGGATATCACCGAACAATTGGTGGTTCCTAGTAAGTTTCGTGAGCAAGTTTTGAAGTTAGCACATGATGAGCAAGGACTTTTAGGGGTAAATAAAACTTTCAAGTGTATTAGTAGGGCGTACTATTGGCCTAAGATGAGGAGTGATGTAAAGAGATATGTTTTAAGCTGTCGTGAATGCCAAATTACCGGGAAACCGAATCAAGTAATTCCCATAGCTCCGTTGTGTAATATTCCTTCAGTAGGCGAACCTTTTGAGAATGTAGTTAATGATATGGTCAAACCTTTGCCTAGAAGTAAGGGTAGAGGAGATTACATAACTAATCTAGAGTATTATAAAAACAATTTAAGAGATGTTTGGCAACTAGCGAAGGAGAACGGGAGTACTTGGCAACTAGCGAAGAAGAATGCGATGGAAGTCAAGGGGAGACTAAACGAAAACATGATCTTAGAGCAGAAGAGAGAAGTTTGTGTGTAAGAGATAAAGTTTTAGTACTAGTCCAGAAAGAAGGTCCCTCTTTACCTTATAAGTTCAAAGGTCCTTTTTAAGTGTTAGAAGACAGGGGAAATATACATTTTGGAATTGATATGGGTAAGAGTAGAGCAAAGTCAATGAATGTAAACTTGATTAAGAATTATAAAGAACGCCCTGTGCCATGGCCTCCACCCGTGTAATGGCGTTACTGAGAGAAATTAGTTTTGAGAAAACACAAGAGGTGTTTGAGCATTTAAAAGTTTTAATCAGAGTTCAGAAAATAGAAAAAGTAAGAGGAAGGGATAATGTTATAGCTGATAGCCTCTCTAGAGTTTTCAGAATGAATAGCCTGATAACCGTTTTCAGTTTTGGCATGAGTGGGTGAGTGAATGGAGAAGTGTTAAAGCTTTATACAAAATTGTTCCCCTGCTGTTTAATTCTTGTTTCTCTTTAGAAAAAAAATAAAATCAATTGATTTAATTTTTTTTCATTTTTGGGGGGACGTGTCATGGTAATTGCTTTATAGCAAAGTTAAGGGAAAGGAAAACGCATCTTCTTCGAGAAGTTCTGCAGCACGGAGGCTTTTGCACGTGTTCTCATGATGGTTCTAGAATCGCCAGGAGTGTTGTGGAATGCGACGCGCCGTCATGTCATCAGAAAATGCAGCAAAATATGATGCAATACTTTGTCGAGATTCTTCTAAGACGTTCTGGTCCTCTCAGGAGTCTGTGACATTCATGCTCCGGCCCCCGTAGATCCTGCCCCCAGGTTACCGTATAAATACGACTGACGAAGTAGGAGTGAGAGTCACTGATCAGATCTTCAGTGAGAGCTCAGTAGCAGAGATCAGAGATCATCAGAGGGAGATAAGAGAAGAAGGAACAGACGAAGGATCAGAGAGGAAAAGGCGCTTGAGAGTTTGGTCGAATTCTGGTCAAGTCGTCCAGCTGGAGTGGACGAATGAGGCATTTCGACATAGAGCAAGACTTCAGAGAAGAAACGTTTTACAAGAGGTTTTGAGGAGTTCCTGCCCTTCAAGTATCAAGAGTAGACATTGTCAAGAAGACGTTTGTAATTACAGTTCTCCTTTTGTGAAGCCCCTGCTTCGAGCATAGACCTCCAACAGTGCAAAACTGGCCAGCAAGTACTTGCATTACCTCACCGTTCCCCAGTTCAAGCATTGTAAGATTTTACTTGTGGTATGTAAATAGGAGAAACCATTCTGCATTTATCTTTGTTAGTAAGTTTGTAAACAAACCTTTGTTGTGTTTGTGTATCTTTCTATATAAGTATCCCCAGTTTCAACTATTGGTGTTGAATTCTTTTTGTTTATAATAATATCAAACTTGGAGCGAACCTCTCTCGGGGTTCGTAACACCATTCCAACATGGACATTTGCCATTTCCAAGTAGCCACATGAGTTCCGTTGTTGTTACTGATACAGTAGTGAAAACTGGATTGATGCTCGCTAAATCCCTGACTTTCATATGCAGCAGTCCTCCTGCACTTTTATTTTCAAATACTTTCATGGAAACACGACCAAACTGTCCAACATAGGATACACAGGGGATTTTCTCTAATCTAGTGACTGGCTGATCTGAAGTAGGGTCATTTGGGGGAATGGCATCCTGAATCCCCCCATACTGTGGAAAGTCTTGACTCCATCAATGGTACACATGTTCACATCAGCATTGTCGAATACAAACTGTGTAAATGAGTCAGTCTGAGGAGGAGGTTCCCTGGCTGGCTGGATGTTGCAAAGCTGATACTTGAAAGCCTCAGCATAGGAAGCAAATAATCCGAGGCAGAGATCCACACATTCAGTAGAAGCTTAGAACCTTACTTTTGACTGACTGAAAGAACAGTAAGACCTACTATTTGTAGAGGGAATATGAAAGAGCTTGTCCTAGCTGCTGTTTGGACAGCATGTGAGATGGCTGTGCACTTCCTATCCCTTTTTCTTTGATTTCCTTTCTTGTTTTTGAAGACAAAAGTTTTAACAAGGCAGTTGAGGATATTTGGAATAAATGTATCCAAGTCTGTTCCGGTGGTGGATACTCATCAGTTTCATACACCTGTGACTTTATATCTTCAGCAATGATTTTGGCAGCTGTATTTACAATCTGAAGCCGCTCTACTTTCTAGTCATGAGTTCTGTGTTTTTCATACTGAGCTTCAGTCAGAATTTTATCCCCTGCATCACAGAGACACGCCACTGGTTTTCTGTTTATATTCACAGGAACAACAATATCTTGTCCATATCTTTTGGTCAGTTCAGATTTTTTGGTTTATTTATCAGTTGGGAGATCACCCTCATATCCCTAAAACATGTCACTTAAAGAAAATTGGCATTCCTCTCAATGTTTCTCCAGGTAGGTCACAGCTGCGGCATTAATTGCCCCTAAAACTGTAGAACCTTTGGGATGTTTCTTATCAGGTGTATGGTAGAATTTTTTCCTTCATGCAGGCTGAATGGTGTCTTGCCTCAGCAACAACTATAATCAACTATACACTGCTGCATCGATTCACTGTCACCTGACTGTATTTTTTAAAACTCATATGATGTTTCTTCCCCCCCCCCCCCCCCAAAAAAAAAGACCATCATGAAAAATTACAAACTGACTCTAGCCTTCTCAGAGAAGTTGCAGGTCAACTATCAAATCTTTGTTCATAGTCCTGAAACAAAAGAAGAGTAACAGTTGACTTAGGAAATTAAAAAAGCATTTTTTCAACATTGCACACAAGAAAAATTACCCTATGACATTCGGGCTACAAAATAAACAAGATGCAAACATTTTCCTCTGGCACCAAAATGGTGCAGTGTATCACAAAAATGAATAGAAGACTTTTTGTAGAAAAAATTATGGTCGTGAAAAAATTAGTGGACCATTTTCTCTCGACTTTATTCCGTTGCGTCTCGGGCATAAAATCAGGAAGATGAAGGCAGGCAGAAGAAACGATGGTTCCTCCTCTGATTGATGTAATTTTTACGTGTCTTTGGGCTGGCAATTAGACAGAATCACGGAAATTTCTTCTACATTTTGTATTGTTGTAATATAATTTGTATTGGGATTGTCGCTAATGATAAATTAAGTAAAACCTACACTGAGAAAGTGCCTAACTGGTTTCCCAGATGGTGTTGCTACGATGAGCTGGCTTCACTTCCCTTCCAGTGTGTGTTAGAGGTAAGACGTGTTTTAATTGGACTCTCTCTCGTTTTGCCAGCAGATCATTGCACACCAGCCATTGTAAGTTAACATGTTAGCATTCAGAATTCGTTAAGTTGCGCTTGGCGGAGGATGTAAGTCTACTGAAGTGTATTTCCTTCACGTTCCCTGACTTATGTCATTGTCTTTCTTATCAAATGTGCATTGTGTAATTGCTGATTAGGCCAGTGCTCCCTTAAGGACCACGTGGTCACTCATCCCACAGTGGGGTACCTTTGTAGAGTAAATGGGATATATTATTTTGACTACTTTGTAAGGGTAGACATGAGATAATTTACTTTTGTAATAAAATTGTAAAAGTCTTCCTGACATATTCATTAGTCCTGTGAGTTTGGGATTGAAGTCTGTGCCATAGGGCTAGGCTATCCTGGCAATTCCATCTGGCGAACCAGTAAACCGTGTTATGAGGGTATATTTAGCAACATTTATGTAGATTATTTTATGTATCGATACATTCTCCGCTAAAGTGAATCCCTTTTCTCCTCTCTATTTACTGGCCTAAAAAATGCAATATCAGAAGTATGTCACTGGTGAAATTAATGTCAATATTATAAAAGCTAATTCTTTTGGAATTGAAACAATTCACTGAATAGCATTTTGCTTTTCCAGATGACTTCACTCATTCACCCTTCAGACTGATCACGTTTCTCATGGCTAAATCTGCCTCTGGGATATTAGCCTTTTTTCAGGTCCCAGCATGAGTGGGTTGGGGGTTTTACACGTACCGAACCACCTGCAACCTGACCCTAGGAAAAGGTTCCCTGAATGGTCCTTTATCACTAATGGAAATGACGGATAGGAAAGAATGTCAAATTCGTCAAAATCACATCAAAACTACAAAAGAATACATATTTTGTTTCCAAAAAGATAAGTTAACTGACTCCATGACAAGAAATAATGAATTCCCTTTGGTACCAAAATCACCACCAATTACTGAAGCCCTAAATACCGTCCTGAATCAGTTGCAAAGCCTTAGAACAACTATGATGTCCCATGGTGAAATTGTCTCGCCTAGATCCTCCTTTTCAAAGTCTGCTAAGTAATTCCATCTAAGTAATTGCATCTGTCACATTACATTAGCATCACAATGTTTCTCTAAGTTTTATTCTAGTTTAGCAACTCATTCAATCATTGTTTTGTCATAATGTGAGAGCTGGTTTTAGTTACATCAGTCCTAATTGCATTATTATTTCTTCTTCATCCCAGTGATTAAAACATATTGTCCTTGTCTGTCACTACTTACATAATAGCCCTTGTATGTCGATGCTTCCTTTGTGTTCTCTCCTTTCCTCTGTGTTCTCTTCACTGGAAGGATTAGAATCGAGGGAAAATCTTCTGCCGAGTGACTAAGGACTTATCTGTCCTCTAGATCTCTTCCTCCTCTACCCTCTCTTTCCTACAGGTACTTTTTCAGTCAGTGTTCCATTGAAGTGAATGAGACACCTCCTCTGTCCACGAAGCATTGAAACACCCACCAGTCCACCACATCACACATCCCAAACTTATTCCTGTTTTCCTTAATGTGCTCGTCCTCTTTCTTCATACAAGAGAAGGTGGCCCCCTCCCTCTCTTTCTCTATCCCTCTCTCTCTCTCCCTTGAGCCTCGTTCCAGTACAGACTGTTGTGATAAGAATCACATGACAATGCTGCAACATTCTTCTTGGACCTTTCCCTTTTCCATATATATTTTATCATCATGATCAGCTACCAGATTAGTCTTTCAACACTCTGACACAGCATCCCATTTGTAACCCCATCAACTCTTGATTTCCCTCCTTACATCCTCAACAGCCACTTCCACAAGCACTCTCTAGATGACCTCAACCCCTCATACTCTTCTTGTATTATCATTGGACTCTGCCCCTTTCTGTCTCCCTCAGTCAACAGAGCCTCAAAATAATCACTCCATCAGCCCAAGACTTCTTTCCCTTCAGACAGCATTTGTTCCTCTGCCTCTTTTGATGACTCCATTTGCTCTTTCGTCTTTGTCTCTGCACTGACTGCCTTGTTGATACATCTCTTTTTGTTCTCCCCAAAGTCTTCCTGCGCCTTCTTCCCTTCTCTTGTCACATTCTTTCTTTCTCTCTCTTATATTCTTCTTGGCCACCTGATCCATCCTCCTGCATTACTGTACATGATCCTCCCTTCTCTCTTCTTCTTCTTCTACCCATCAGTGTGTGGTTTCACTCTCTCTCCCTATCATCTTAGAACTACAAGGCCTTCCTGGAGACCCTATGACCCCATCCTGGGACTCTCCACACTCACCATGACACCTACACTTGTTGGCTCATGTTCTAATCAGCCTCATGAGACCTTGTCCCTTATCTCCTCATCACTGGGGATTCCACATCATCTGATGTGCACCTCGACCAGGTCATGTGACTCCTCTGATAAGGACCTTTGCTCCTGCCTCTTCTGTATGTGTGTGCGTGTGTGTGTGTGTGTGTGTGAGGTCCGTGCATACACACCTCACTTGTTCTCTAACCCCCACCCCCCCTCTCTCTCTCTCTCTCTAGGACTGGACTGGATGTCATCTGGTGAAGAGGACAATTAGTGAAAGCAAACTTTCTATCATGTCCCAAATTTCGGGAACACAACAAATGCCTCCTCCCTTATCTTTATTTCATTTTTAGAAAGCTTTTAGGAGGCGTGTTGCGATAAGGGATAACGTCAGGTATTACAACAACCCCTCTTCATGATTTGTTAGGACATGCGAATATGGTTGTAGGAGGGTTTGACGGGTCTGTCTGTCGGTCTCTCTATCTGTTTCTGTCTCAATGGACGTCATGGATAATTCCTTCCCTTCCGTCAGCCATAAGAAGAAAATGCTCTCAGTTGAAGGAAGAAGAAACAAATCACAGGACGAACAATGAGGCCTTGCCAGTGAGGCTCCTTATCTCCAAAACCCTTCCTCTCTCTCTCTCTGATAAGTTCTGCCTAGGGCGTCCAAGCCACTTGTGCTCCCCCCCAACTGACAGAGAGAGAGAGAGAGAGAGAGAGAGAGAGAGAGAGAGAGAGAACGGAATATTTTCCTTCAGCCAGGAAGCAGCACCAGAGACCTCATCAGTTCCTCTTCATGTGAGGTCTCACAGGAATCGTCTATTGTGGTGTCTACTCCTTTCATCCACTCGCAATCATTACCATAATTGCTACCCTCCTCGCCTGTCTCTCTGTCTTATCTCCCAAAACTTACTGCACTTACACACACACACAAACACACACAAACACTGACACTAACACACACACACACAAGCTCGATGATCAAAATCATAGCACAGAAGCTCATTTCGGAACAAGTTATTCACATATATAATAATTAATAATGATAATAATAATATAATAATTAATAATAATAATAATAATAATAAAAACAAGAATTAATAATAATTAACACTACAATACATATTTATATATATAAATAGACAAAAGAGATAGGTAGATAGATAGATAAAACACAAACACACATAAGTAAGAGACGTGCTTATCAGAAGGTATTTCCTCAGCCAGTGACGCCTCCTCTTATCAGACTTGTCCTTATAAGCTGATCACAGAGGTTTGTTAAAAGGCTACATTTTGATTCATGATGTATTTTTGGATGGATCCCTTCAATTGAATTATATGTATGTGTTACTGCTACTGCCTGCATGCAGCATTGGCTGAGAGTGAGAATGCTACTTGTGAGGCTCCTTATTTAACCTGATTTTCAGAAAGAGGGGTTCCAAGAACTTGAAGTCTCTGCAGACGCTTACTGTTACTTAAACGGCACAAGTTATCACTTGCCAATGACCCAAATACACATCATCGATTATAGTAACACTGCACATAATACCTTTGACTTAATACAGTCAATTCTATAACCTGTCAAAAGTGAAAAACATACAAAGCCTGAACAGGTTTCCTAATGAAATCACACATGTTGTTCCATAACAATTAAATAAATGAAATCAGTGATACTGACCACAATATGTATGATCCACCTCAAAATACAAAAGCATGGGAGCAATAATTGGTCCACTGAAAAATGAGATCCAACCAACACGTCTTGTGAACTGCCCCAAGGCCACACAGTAATCACTTTAATAAGGAGGACGGCTTTCTTCGGATATACAATAACCACTTCGTCAAATCATAGTTTGCTTGCTAGATCTGGCAATGACTTAACAAGCTGGTCCTGAGAAACTGCTTTGTAGAATTTGTGCCAAGAATTCTCACAAATGATGAATAAAATATAAGTTGCATATGTCATTACCATTAAGTATAAAGTGCAGCTCAATGGAGGCCAGGGAATGTGTGAGATCACACAAGATTTGCTTTTTATCAATGAGAGTAGAAACTGAAGACAGAAACTAATAAGACAACAGAGAGAGAGAGAGAGAGACAGACAGACAGACAGACAGACAGACAGACAGAGAGGAAGGTTCGGTGGAATAGAGATGGTAGGGATCGCCTGTCCTTTCTAATCGTAAAAGTATCAAAATAAGAAAAACAACAGATAGTTAGATAAGAACCAACTGCTGACTGACTTGAAGGCGCTGGAAATGAGTCAAGTCAAATGACAACACTTGGTGACTGGAATCACTTTAGCCTTGAATTCAAGTTAATATTCAGATTATTCTCAAAACTAGATATTCATTTACAAACGACACTTAAAGTACAAATATGGCGATCAAAAGTACCTACAGGAAATTTATACTTACTGCATATATAGAAGAAGCACAAATCACACAGAGTACTATATTAGACAATCGTACAGCAAGCCACCAGACTCCTCTGAATGCGGCATCCATTATTTCCTCACCTCCCAGCAACACGGGAGAAGTGAGGGCGTGACACGAAGTCGAGGTGTCAAGTTGCCTCTCTCCCTCGGTTGAAGTGCCCCCACATCTCTCCCCAAAAGATAGGATGTGGTTGAGAGTGATCATGAGGGGCCTGGTAGCTGGCAGACACAAACAAGCAGAAAAAAAGAGAAGACCCTCTCATTTGGCTGCTGGACCGGAACCTAACATTCGTGTTTCACCTCGCCTAAAACCTGAGAAGAGATGTCACGTAGCAATTCATAATCTGTACTCATCAGTGACATAGATGCCATAGTGGAGAGAGTCAAGTTTCTTACGGGCTCCGACCCCCTAATCTCCCACGAACTCCCATGCAAAAGTAAACATAAATTGGCTAACAAGATTACTTGCCTATTTCAACACCTCGATGTCCTTAAAGGTGAGAATTTCAGACCTATGTAATAGTCTCAAGATATAACCTAATCCGGGACCAACCTCCCTCACTTCCACTGCAAGTGGCACTCAACCTCCCAGGGCAAATGACTGCCCATACCCCCTGACTAACCCCACATCCACCCAAATGATCAGTGCTTTCATCTCCCGTCTTCGTGAGTAGCCATGGATACATTAAACATAATCTCTTGGAATATTTCTGCCTCAAGTGGAACATTCCTCTCCTAAACATGTTCTGCAAAAACTTCAAATGCATCATTGCATTGCGAGAAACACTCCTCTGGCCACATTACCTTGTCATCTGCGATTCAATACATGAAGACTTCAGAACCTTCTCGACTTTATTGATGTAAGTTACAGATCAAATCATAGCCGGTCACCTGAAAGGGGAACTTTCTTTCCTGTGGTACAAATCGTTAGACAATATGATAAAGGTGATGACCTACAGGAGTGACAGATTGCTGGGGCTTCAAGTGACAGTAGGGAACTCTAAAATCCTAATAATTAATGTTTATATGCCCTGGGAGAATAACAATAATTTTGATCATTACAGCATGATCCTAGGTGAGTTACGCAGTATTATTCACGATTCTCCTGCTGATCATATTTGTATAATCGGGGGCCCTAATTCTCACCCAACAAAACAATTTTATAATGAACTTTCTCACTTCTGTCAAAATCAGGCTCTCCAAATTAGCGATGTATGCTCCCCCCCCTTTCCCTCCTCCTATTCATATGTACAAAATAGAGTGGATGCAATTACAACCTCCTGACTGGATCATTGCATCACATCTCCACAACTTCATGATTCTATTATGACCTAAAAAATTTGCTACAATCCTGCAACGGGTTACGATCACATTCCATTACAGGTGTCATTCAGTACCCCATCTCACCCTACCGTGAACCCCCTAACTGACTGCCCACCAGTGGTAAACTGGGATTTTAAAAACCAACAGAAAGCCAGATACTTTAGGGTGACCATGGAAACTAGGTTGCGGTCAATAGTTCAGCCGGCAGACGCCTTACTTTGTACTAACACAACATGTAGAAATGACCACCACATGAGGGATCTGAATGAATTCTAATCGAACATAATCTTCGCTATGATTGTTTAGTGTAGGGCTGCCTTTAGATTTCGTCAAGTTAATTCTCGTAATGGCTTGGTTAAAGATCTGTATACATACTCAAGAGAAATGTTTTTACTGTGGAGGCAAAATGGTAGCCCGAGGGAAGGACACTGCATTACTAATGAGACAGGAGAGAACGCAGTTCAAACTTGCTCTTAAAGACTGCAGATTAAATGAAAAACAACTAAGAGCCGATGCAACGTCTAGACTACTTAGAATCTGGTGATTATCCTCGTCTTTGGAAAGATATCCAGTCTTTAAATCCCAAAACTAAAAAGCTGAAGGGTTGTAGATAACCTCCTTACTGATAACATTCAATTTAATTTTGCAGATCTTATTACGTCAAGTAACATCAGCGATGCCATAAACAGCCTACCTAATAATAAATCGCCCAGCTGTTATGGTCTTCCTGCAGAGAGGCTTTCAAATTCTGCCATCCGCTAATTTACATTTTGCTAGCTGCCCTATTCAATGCGTGCATAATTCACCAATTTCTTTCAGACTCCCTACTCTTAGTTCACTTGACACCACTAATCAAAAAAAAAAGCTAAAGGATGCAGCTGATCCTGGCAATTACCGGCCAATTGCAATCACAACGATCGCGTTGAAGATATTCGGTCGGTTCTTCTAGTGAGACTCCTCCCCTTTCTACCCACCACAGACAACCAGTTCGCATCTAAGCAAACCACTCAACCGACACCTGCATCGACATACTGAAAGAATTACTGAACTATTATCTATCATCAGCCTCTCCTGTTTTCCTTTGTTTTGTAGATGTGAGAAAAGCATTTGACAGAGTAAACTACCTGAAGCTCTTCCTGAAGCTGCATAAAGGAGGCACACCCCTTTTGTAATTGGTATTTTACATTGCTGGTTCTCCACACAGCAATTCTATGTCAAATGGCGTAAAGTATTATCGTACACCTTCGACTCCCTAAAAGTGCTTTGGCTAGAGGGCATTCTCTTCCCCTACCTGTTTAATATGTACACAGATGCCTTGAATGTCAAACTGAACCCACTCCCAATCGGATGCACTATCAATGAAACAACTATAAACAAACTCTGTTACGCCGACGATATGGTTCTGATTTCCCCATCAGTGCAAGGTCTCCAATGACTTATTGACACTTGCCGCCAATATGCAGAGGAATTTGATATCCTATACAACGAAACCGAGACCCAGTGTATGTCGCTGCTCCCAAGATCACTTAAGCATATTGCAGAACCACAAATTTTCCTCAGAAATCATCGGCTGGAATTCGTGCACATTATCAAGGACGACCTAAAAGATACGGCAGACATTGAACAGAGGCAATGTAAACTATGTGCAACTGGCAACATGATTGCAAAAAAGCTTGCTCTCTGTCACCGAGACATGAGACTACTGCTCTTCCGCTCGTATTGCTACAGTATTTATGGGTGTTCCCTCTGAACGAACTATACCAGAGACCATAAAACATATCACTGTTGTGCACAATGACATTTTGAGACGCCTCACAAACACTCCTCGCTACCACTCCACCACACAGATGTTCATAGAAAACACCCTGGACAATTTAAAAATCATTGTAAGGCGAACAATGTCCAGTCTGATAACCCGAGTGAGAAACAGCAGCAACTTGCTCATAAAAAGAATCCTAAGGAGTGGAGCAAGAAGAAGATCTAAATTGTGGGAAAGATGGGAAAATGAGGCCTTTGTTCCCTAAAGGACTTAATCTCTGTATTGGCTAGGTGTCATCTGCAGAATCTGTCATTATTATTATATTTATTTATTGCTGATATTTTACTTTTTCATTGTTACTGTGAATACTATCAAGTTAAAGTTTTTCTACATTCAATTTTCGTATTTAGCCCTCTGGACCTGACTACTGTAACCACCTAAGGTCTCTAGCTGAAATTTAAGTTACATAATCTGCGCACTAACTATTGTAACTCTCAATGCATTTTTTCTCTCCAATATTGTTTCTGTTATTAACAGTATTATGATTACTGTCTTTTATGCTACCTCAGCTATTGTGTGGATAAATGCCGATTATTCATTTTTTTTATCATGTTGTCTCATGTATCTAAATTGGGTATGTTACTGCCTGTATTTTGTATATTCCTTGTATATGGCTCTGAGCTGAAATAAAGGATATCATTATTTTTATTATTATTATACCACCATTTACAGTATGTGCATCATGGCGGCAAGAAGCTATATGTAGGAAGGAAGGCACAAGTGCCTGGAATGCAAATCAAAGGTTTATACCGCTATAGAAACAAAAGGGGAAATACCATGTATCTTGTTTAGCATTACAGAATTCTGGATATATGTCAGAGAGAGAGAGAGAGAGAGAGAGAGAGAGACAGACCAGACAGACAGACAGACAGACAGACAGACAGACAGACTCCTTTTGGAAATATCAATCAGTCCATAAATAAATGTTTCACTTTCATTTTTGGGACTGTAGTTCACTGTATTTTCACTATGCCCGTTGAAAGGAACTCCAAACTTCACAATATATGGTTTTATATATATATATATATATATATATATATATATATATATATATATATATAAACCCCCTCACTTTGACAAAACTACACAAAATGACAACCCTTACCTGTTGACAGCAGGCGCCCTCTACCTGGAAACATGTCACTAGGCTAATAAGCTCACATAAATGCAAAAATATACTATTTATTACCCAAAGCAGATGATCATAAAATAGAACAAAATGATTGATAAGTCATGGTTATAAAAAACCCAAATCTGCCCCACAAAGAAACTATAAGTTATCATTCCACTCTCTTGGATTAGTCTAGTAATCACTTCAAGTCTCAAAATGTCAACTGCTACATTGTAATAGTCAGGTTTAGAGGATCCCGTTTCTAGAACCATGATATGGAACCCATCTTGAGATGGGTTTTCCCTCTACACCTGGTGTCCTCTCGACTGTCTTTCTTCTTATCACAAAGGAATGTCTTTCCCTCAAGTACCTCGAACAGCCAGAGCAGTGACCAAAAATGCACACATATGATATTCCTTCATCCAAAGAACCTATATCTATGGTGCTCTCTACCGACCCCCTAAAGACAAGACCAGAGACACACCCAACAATAAAATAAAAATTCCCCACCTGGAGACGATTAAGAGAGTAACTCACACCCTTGGGAAATCCAACCCTTTTGCCTTTACCTACCCAAATACCTTAGCCAAATCCCTGATTAACGTCCAACAAAAGACATCTCCCAAAGACTTTGGGGTATATGAGATCCCATGCCAGGACTGTGACCAATCTTACATCGGATTTACAGGTAAATCACTTCCCCAGAGATTAATACAACACAAACGGTCAGTTAGGTATGTACAACAGAACTCGGCTATTTTCAACCATATAAATGACATAACCATAGAATAAACTGGAATATATCACGTGTAATTTATAGCAGCAACTGCCGGTACAAGAGTCAAATGATGGAATCGGCCTTAATAAAAGAGAAGCAGGTAATGAACATCTCAAAAGGGGCGTGGATCTCAGATGTCGTCGACGCAGTGTTCATTCAACCAACGCTTAAGAAGATTAAAGGAAGATTATCAGCGGGGGTGACCTAAATTGGCTTACCTGTGGACCGATCTCTTGGTATAAATACCACCTTTCCTGTAAACTTTTCTCATTCATATACCTGAAGAGAGAGACAGCAGTCTCTGAAATATAGTACTTTTCTTTCTACATTTTGGTGTTTTTATGGGCTCCTTTTATTAGATGGAATTCTGTTGTTACAGAACATTTTTACCAGTCATATATATATATATATATATATATATATATATATATATATATATATATATATATATATATATATATATAAACACGCACTTACAAATGTATGAACATACATAAGTAAGGAATGAGGCCATAAACTAAAAAGTGAATGGAAAAATAATTTTTGAGAGCGAAAAAACATTGCTAGAAATAACGGGCAAATAGACAACCAATTGACAGTTCATTCTCCTCCTCCATCCATGCAGCACCTTTACTCTACTGCCGCCACCGTCTGTTGTCCGGAATCATTTCAAAACTTAATCCATCATCAGCAGATCCCCAAAACGGTTAATTATTCGCCTTCACATCGCCAAAGGAGGAATGTCCGGGGACATAATCCACCTCTCTCTCAAATAAAGAAATGAACAAAGGACATGAGATGAAGGAAAAAATTCAGCCAACACCGCGCTATGAAATGTCAGCATCGAGATATCAGGCATCAGCACCTTTCTTCTCTCTCTCCCTCCCTCTCTCTCTCTCTCTCGCCCTCGGTCAACTATTCCCTTCTATTCTGATTTTTATTGACTGTTATTTTCATTCATTATACCCTTTTATTGTTTCAGCTCTCTCTCTCTCTCTCTCTCTCTCTCTCTCGGTCACCTATTTCCTTCTATTTTTATTTATATTGACCTTTTTACATTCATTATTCCATTTCATTCTCTCTCTCTCTCTCTCTCTCTCTCTCTCTCTCTCTCTCTCTCTCTATCACTTATTCAATCTATTTTGATTTTATTGACCTTTTATTGCATTCAGTATTCCATTTTATTCTCTCTCTCTCTCTCTCTCTCTCTCTCTCTCTCTCACTCTCTCTCTCTCTCGGTCACCTGTTCCAATCTTTTTTTATGTTAATTGTCCGTTTATTACTCTCATTAATCCCTTTTATTCTCTCTCTGTAGATTGGTGGACAAATTGGTAAGAAATACAAAGTTAAATGAGGATAAGAGGGTTGCATCAGTTTATAAAGAAAACTGAAAAGAATTATTTGTGCATATTAATAGTAGGAAACCAACAGAAAATAGCATAGGTCCCCTAAGGGACAATAGAGGTAACATGGTGAACTCAGACTTGGAAAAAGCAGAGTTATTGAATAAGTTTTTTAATAGTATAATCACAACTGAAGACACTACCTCAATACCGGAACCTGCTATTAAATATGAAGGGGCAGAACCGCCGGACAAAATAATATTTACAGTAGAGGCCATTAAAAACAAAATAGACAAACTCAGGAAGTTCAGATCTCCTGGCCCGGATGGGATTCATCCAAGAGAAATTAAAGAGCTAAAAGAGGAGATAGTTCCTCACCTATATAAACTCTACAGGAAAAGTGCTGAACAAAGAAAGGCACCAAAAGGTAACAAGCGGAGTTCCCCAGGGTTCTGTCCTTGGTTCTCTCTTGTTTTTTATTCACGTTAATGACATTAATGTATGCTTAACTAGCAGGATAGCCAAATTTGCAGATGACACCAAACTAGGTGTAAATGCAGCAGACGCAGATGCAGTGGAAAGTTTAAGAAATGATCTAATGAAAATAGGAGTGTAAAAAAATAGCAAATGCCTCTTAATGTAGATAAATATAAAGAGTTACAAATAGGAACAAACAACCCTCATGCCAGCTACATGCTGCTTGGGAATGACATAAATAGTGTAGAATAAGAGGAGGACCTTGGAGTCATTATTACCAAGGACTTAAAATCCACAAAACATTGCATAAAAGCAGATAAGAAGGCACAGAAACTAGTGGGATACATAAAGAGGCAGTTCAAATACAGAAACAAGGAAACTGTGCTGCAGCTCTACACATCAATAGTTAGACCCCGTCTTGAATGTGCAGTACAGTTTTGGTCACCAACACTAAGAAAAGACATAAGTAGATCAGAATGAGTGCAAGCATGAGCCACAAAGTTAATTCCATCCATCAGGCAAATAGGTTACCGAAGACTACTAGAGATCCTGAACACTTATGGCTTAGAAACAGGAAGATTGCGAGGACAACTTATAGAAACATTCAAAATACTGAAAGGGATAACAAAAGTAGACAGTAACTTATTTACATTAAACGAAAACCAGACAAGAAATAATGGATGGAAACTAGAACTTAAGAGATACAACACATCCCATAGTGGGAATTTTTTTACATACAAGATGTGATATGTGGAATAAACTGCTACCACAAGTTGTAAACAGCAACAGTGTAGAAGAGTTTAAAAGAAAACTAAACAAAATCATTAGGACACTGTGAATGCACAGTAAAACCTGCTCCTACAGATAGGTGAGCACATGACGTCTCCTCGGATGGACTAACAAGTCTTTGAGACATCCTATTCCTTGTAACTCTCTCTCTCTCTCTCTCTCTCTCTCTCTCTCTCTCTCTCTCTCTCTCTCTCTCACACACACACACACAAACACACCTAATTCAGTCATTATGATTTTTCTTGACCGTTTATTTCACTCACTAATCACTTTTATTCCTTCTTCTCTCTCTCTCTCTCTCTCTCTCTCTCTCTCTCTCTCTCTCTCTCTCTCTCTCAGTCAGCTATTCCATTCTAATCTGATTTTTATTGACCATTTATTGCATTCATTGATTTCCTTCTCTCTCTCTCTCTCTCTCTCTCTCTCTCTCTCTCTCTCTCTCTCTCTCTCTCTCTCTCTCTCACCTATTTTGATTTTTCTTGACCGTTTATTGCACTCATCAATCCCTTTTATTCTCTCTCTCTCTCTCTCTCATCTATTCCAATCTATTTTTATTTCTATTGACCGTTTATTGCATTCATTAATTCCCTTTATTCTTTCATCTCTCTCTCTGCCTTGTGACATTCTCTTGCTGAGACGTATTCGTTCATGGTTTGAATAATCAACCCGATATCACACGTATAACATACACTAGCAAACGAATTATAGCTAGAAGTGTTCGTGAACTGTTAGTGATTAGATTAGTGTCACAATAGCATGAAAAAGCTTTGACTAAGTTTTTTTTCGAGTGAGTTCTTAAAAATTCGGACATAATGGCAGTGTTTAGCAACAACAGTGGTAAGAAATGGAGGAATCTTGCTTGCCTTGTAGATATCCAATATGGCGACTTTGCAAGCAAGGAACCGGGGCTTCTTATCAATGAGATCAATAACAACTCCAACCAAAAGGATGCAAAAATATTCACAGACATATTGAAAGGATATGAGCCTTCAAACTGGAGCAAGTCATCTGAAAACATTATGAAAATAATTGAAGGAGTGCCAAATAAAATTCAAGTGATCAAGAGACTTATAAAGAAAATTTCCATCAATCAACACATTCCAACAAAGAAAATGAATAAGGTGAATATAGTGAATATACCGATTGATGCAATAGGAAAACGAATGCCTAAAGCATGTAGTTTATGTAATGTGTGGTATAGCATTGTACATCCACAAAACCTGATCAGGAAATTGTCAGGTAATAGCAGCGCCATCTATTGTGTGGTTTTTGTCAGGTAATCTCAGCGCCATCTATTGTTTGGTTTAATAGATGTTTAGAGAGGTGAGTTGGAGTTCATTTATTTGCCTTCCACTATCCTTGTTGGTTTTCCGTAAGTGACTTTCTTTTTCAGTGTCGATGGTTCTTTAAATTCTCAACTATTTGCTGGATATGATCTCTGTTACATCTATCAGTGCTGGAATATGCTCTATTTTCGCCTGCTAAACGGAATGCAGACGACACACAACGGAAGTTCTTTTGCGACGGAAAATTTTCTCCGTCACCCATACTCTTGTGTATAAAAAGCTGTAAATACTTATTTAATAAAACTATGTATAATTAGATAAATGCTTTTATTACTCCTTTTGCTTGGAAAGCAAAATATAATTCATTTTATGAAAACTTTTGACGTGGAAGAAATCTGAAACAAGTCTAACCCAGCTTCGACGGAGTGTCAACAAGGAGCTCAGTTACTGTTTAGTTACACGGAGACAGTTACATATTAACTTCCAGTTGAGAAGAGGTGCGTTTTCCATCATTGATATTGTGCCAGCACGAAAATGTGCTTATTTGCTTAACAGTGTTGTTATTCTAATTAAATACATTACTTGTGTTAGCGTAATATAAAGTTCCATTTTCTTTTTCTTTTCTTTTTTATTAAAAAATGGTTTAGGAGTAAACTAAAGTGAGGTCAGTATCAGGTTACAATATCGGTGAAATAGGTGCTTTGTAATTGTAATTTTTAAATGTGTATCGCATAGTATTCACCTTGTTCAAGTGCAGCAGCTAAAACTCTACATCAATGCTATGAGGACCTAATTCATACTGTGTATAACTTCTTTTGCCATAGTGCCAAAAGAAAATATGAATTCGAAGAATATCAGTTATTTTGTGAATTAAAGCCCCACAAAATGCTTCACCCTCGTACTACTACTATGAGATTCAGGGCCTCTGCAACACGGTTTTTTCGCAATAACTTTTTATCTATGCATTTCATAAATATAACGCTTATTCAGAATACACACTATATCTACACATAAATTTTAACTGCATTCTGCATTACGTAGGTTGAATAAATTTGGTACTTATAATGTAAAAGTGACTATTTTCGAAGACGGGCCAACTTACTCAGAGAAAAGGTTCCGAACGCACTCGTTACGTAACTTATGACAGCATTTCTTCCCTTGTTCTCGATGGCTGATTGGCTATACATAACGAAGGCTATACCTCTGGCAACAATGACATACAAATTTAAATACAAGCAAAGTAGTACACCTTTATGAACTGTGAACCTCTCCACTGATAATTGTCATAATGAACAAACCAACAAAATATGTTAATAAATACAAAACCACTTCGATTATTAGTCTAACTCCCAAAATAAGTGTCCTAAGAAATTACAGTCTACTTTATAGGTTACAATCAGATTGACAAGATGTAGGGAATAGTAGGTAATTTTCAAAAACATAGTAGACAAGCTTGATTTGATAACTGCTATATCCAATGTCAAGAAATTTTCATTTATTGGCTATCTACTTATTTACTGAAAAAAAAACAAAAATTAGCCGGTACTGTATTTTGGCTTTAAACCTTCACCAGTAATTATCGTCAGAATCATGACTACATGAGGCTCCACCCACTTTGGCCTCGTTATAATTCAGGATAACACTGAAGGCTATCATGGGCATTGTTGGATTAGAAAATTTAACTTCTGGCTTTAAAAACTCATTTCTCGAGTAGTTGTAAGAAGTGCTAAATGATCCTCAAGAATCCCGGCAGTTGGCCTAAACGTTTACTGCTATTACTACTGTTGCGGCGGCACTACTGCTACAGTAGTATTACTACGCTAGCACAGATACCCCACCCACTTCTATGTATCGTTCCGCCATTCATAATGTCTTTATATACAACACGGTCGTACGGCCTAAAGAAGAAGAAAAAAATTATATCGGATGATCCGTTGGTCTGCTGGAAATTTTAGCACATATATGCTTTTATTTACTTTGTATAAAAATCTTATTTTAACAAAAATAGTTATATAAAGACTGTTTACATGCAATCTCTCTCTTTCCCTCTCTCTTGGTGGCATAGTGAATAGTTAATTGAAATGTTCAAAATCCTGAATGACATTACAAGTATTATAATCACGTTACGCTAAATACAAATCAGACCATAAACATTGGATTTAAACTAGAAACTGAATAGTTACCTATTCAGGCTACAGTAAGTATGGCCACGGGCTTTCTCTTGACTGTATAAAGTTGTAAGTCGTAAGACAAATGCAGTTTTGCAACCACGGGGACAATTCCAAATCCTGTTAGCCATTCTTGACTGCTATGGGTTTCAGAGCCGATGGAACAAGGTGGGCGGGGCAACATTTCGACAAATGGTGTTTACCTTGCTTACGTAATGAATGTTTTTCGACTCTTGGCTCGTTATCATTGGCCATGGCGTCGGCTAGATAATTTTTACTCTATAAAAATCAAAACTATCGGGTTTAGGTTATTGATAATGGTGACAAAATTTGTGTGTGGTTGTACAATATACTTTCAGCTACATCCGATGCTTTGATAAGGAGCAAAGTCCAAAAAACCGTGTTACAGAGGCCCTGAATCTCATAGTAGGGGGTTATCCTTAGAAAAAGCAGTAGATAGAGTAAAACAGCACTAGGGGCACTGCAACTTTATTTTGACAAAATCTGGTTTGAGAAAAATTTAACATCGGTGCAGGAAATCCAAAGAATGTTGCATGACAAATAAATTTTTGCATATCTAACTTTCCTTCAAAATGTATTGCCAAAACTTAACAGTATAAATGTCATATTTCAGTCACAAGGCCCAACCATTCATCTCCTAAACCATAAGATTTGTGAAGTGTATAAAATTTTTTTAAACTACTTCTGTTATTCAGAGGCAATAGCGAAGGTTGTTAGTTTGAATGATATAGATCCATCAAACACCTCCAATCATAAACCAATAAACCAAATTTACCTTGGGATGGCTATGATTGACTTGTTCAGTAAGCCTCAGTATCAGGAGGGTGATACAATATCCATAATCAGAAATAGGTGCAGAATTTTCCCCATCGAGGCATGCATGCAAATTAAGAAACGGTTTGACTTAAATTGCTAACTCTGGAAATCTGTTCCCTGCTTACATCCAAAGAATATCTTGGACAACAGCCTAAGAAGAACAGTTCCATCCCTAAGTGATCTCATAAAAGAAATTCCAAGTATTGCTAACAATTATGATATTCAAAAGCTTGATGACCAATGGCGGGACATCCCTTGGCACACATTTCCAAAGGAGATTAAGATTAGGGAATTGCAGAAAGATGCTGAAGCTTTTTAGAAATATTTAATCGCCATTGAAGATGAATTTGGGAATTCAAAATACGAATACATTGGAAAATTTGCATTGGAAGTGCTTTCACTTCCATGCTCGAATGCCGATACTGAGGGTATGTTTTCTCAGTATAATTTCATAAAGAGGAAAGCAGTATAAGATCTTTGATTTATTTGAAGGACAGCTACGAAAAATGTGAGCCATCAAAGGAAATGCTAATGTGTGCAAAAAAATAGTTATTTTAGAATTAAGAGCCATAGTTTATAAATTGTTGTTCTATTATTTCATATGAGTGTGGTTTTGTGATTGGCCTATTTGTATATAGTTATTTAATAAATTGTAAATTGCTTGAAATTTTAGTTTTTATTAAATCAATGAATACATTAGTGTCTGCTACAATTCTCTGTCTAGAACCGTTTTTTTATTTCGTGAACAAACAAAGAATTGGAAACGGAGCTTTGACCAGCGCTGACATCTATGTTAAGAATTAAACTGAGGGAAAACACAAACACATGAATAAAACAAATGTACAAAATAAATATTTCTGAATTAAATAATAGGCAAGTAAGTTTGAAATAAATGAAATATATACATTATAACAGATCTACATATGTTCTTTATGAGAAGATAATTTATGAATATGAGATCTTATCGAAGATCTGAAGCGACGGTTAGTACTGTTGGTAGGTCTTTAGCTTCAAAAGTTCATCAAATATAGGGATTGCCGCCTGTCACCCACCTACCACTACTTATGAAGGCTCCTACTTTTACACATTAGGATGATTTCTTATCTGGGGTAACTTTGGCCTAGGCGAAAAAACTCGGGCTAAGTAACAATATGGACTTGTCAACCCCTTTTTTTGATGAACTTTTGAAGCTTGTGACCTACCAACAGTGGTAACCATCGCTTCAGATCTTCAATAAGAAGTGGTCATATTCATAAGTTATCTTCTCATAAAGAACATATGTTGATCTGTTATAATGTATATATTTCATTTATTTCAAACTTACTTGCCTATGATTTAATTCTGAAATATATATTTTGTACATTTATTTTATTCATGTGTTTGTGTTTTTCATTCAGTTTAACTCTTAACATGAATGTAACAGAGATCATATCCAGCAAATAGTTGAGAATTTAAAGAACCATCGACTGAAATGCTATGCATGCCCCGTACCTACGCATCCTACATCTGTAGAAGTCCAGCAAAATAAAAATAAAGACACAGGAGTATTTTGCTCAACATGTCTAGTATGGATAGATATGTTATTAAAATCAGACTTAATGTGTAAATAGTAGAGGATGAAGAAGATGAGGAAGAAGAAGAAGAAGAGGAAAATGGAAAAGAAGAAGAAAATAAGATTGAAGAGATACACAAAAATAATGAAAATAAATAACAGGACAAGAGTATGGATGCAGAAAAACTCTTAGATACTACATAATTATAATGCAATACAGCAGCATACATACGATGAAATAAATTATGACATGACAACCCAAAATAAAATCCCAGAGGTTGTACCCGGATCTTCTTTTAAAAAGAGGGAATTCCAGATTCGGTGACAGATGTCACTACAAGCATCCCAAGATATGTCACAATTATGAGATTTATGGCAAATGTCCGTACCTAGACGGCTGAGGATGAATGCAGAGATCTACATCCAAAAATATGCAAACACTTAAAAGAGGGAAAAGGATGTAAGTTCAAAAAAAAATGTAGATATTTGCACCCTGTAGCCATGAATCGAAATCAAATAAATAATAAAAATCTAAGTAAAAATGAAGTAAATAAAGAAATGAACAAAGAACATGAGATGAAGGAAAAAAAGCAAGCCAACACCGCGTTATGAAATGTCTGTATCGTGATATGAGGCATCAACACCTAGGTACAGTGCAAGTAACAAGCGCTGTATCTACGATGCCAAGGGATACAGAGATAAATGCAGATGCACACACAAAATGAATAAATATGAAGATGGAAGATCAAATGTATTGGAAAAGTTGGATTTTTTAATGTCCGAATTTCTGGAAATGAAGAGAAGAACAACATATCAGAACATGAAAGAGACATGGGGAAATCCTTATTATTACACATATCAAATGATGGGGATAAAATGCAAACTATCATAGTGATGAATGCGCAGGGTTTAGTTTTGACTAACTCAAAAAGAAAAATAGAGTTCTCAGAAGAAGTAACCCAAACTGAAAAAATAGATATAATGAATGTAAGTGAAACCTGGTATTCTCAAGATACTGGTAATGATGAGATAAAGGGGTTTCAAACTTATGGATCAGATAGAAAAAAATAGGAATCAAGGGGGAACCTCAATATATGATAGTGACATAAATCAAGGAAAAATCTGTGAGAAATATAGTAACAGAATGTGAATTAATAGCGGTAGAATTTGAATCGGAAAAATTAGTGCACATCGTAATATACAGACCTGTTAGTCCACAATGAAGACATATGTTAAGGCACTGGACAGATGTATAAGTGGATATATATTAAAATATATGGGGTCAATAACCTTAGCGTTTGGTGTTTGGAGACAGATGCAAAACAGTTAACGCCCAATGATAACCGAATTGCGGAGAGATTAGGTAAACTGGCAAGGAAAGATCACTTCAGGTCATCAATACATGCGCTAGATAAGATGTGGATATGGGAAACGGTAAACTCACGTACACAGGGGAGGAGAAAGACTTGAGGTGTGTATCCATACATCTGTTGGTGGGCGTACATATGTATGTTGGTAAGACGAAATAGATGCAATATAAAACCCCTAGTAAGGCGATTAAGGGGGACATCATACAATATTCATTGCTTGGAGATCTGTCGTAAGGTAAAGTGAAAACACTTTGGAAAAGTTGTATGTTTCATTTAGTGACATTGAGTTCAGCTTCGAGAGAGGGGAATTGTAGAAAATGATTACAAGACTTTTACCCATTATACACGTTGACGCATTTCAATGTTTGATAATTATATTCTAATTTTCAGATGGATGCGAAATCACCATTAAAAATGAAATCTCTAGACTTATGTTGACAGTTATTGATAAGGACTTATGAATAGTCGAACAGAAGTAGATAAAGGGGGTTACTTATCTAATATGATTTCGTGGAAGAGCAACGGTGGTTTAATGATTGTTGGGATGTTCTTTAACTCATTTTATTCCATTTTCATGTTAGCTGTTTTGAGAAATAAAGATTATATATTTGTAATAGCGGGAGTTTGAATTCGCCTAGAATTTTAATAATTGATTTTCAGTTAGCTACAGAGATGACACTCAAAGGGACCATCAAGGGTAGGTTATACTTTCCAGTTAGGAATTCTCTCCTATTATTTAGACAGGGGTTATTTTGACCCTCATAATACATATATAAAAATATGATAAACAAAAATGATACAGATTTGTTTTACGTAGACTTTGCAAAAGCTTTTGACAAGGTAGACCATAATATAATAGCGAAAAAAATGAGAAAACATAATATTGTGGACAAAGTAGGAAGATGGATAAAAGAATATTTGCAAAACAGAAAACAGATAGTGATTGCAAACGTTGAGAAATCGGATGAAGCTAAGGTAATATCAGGTGTGCCACAAGGTACAGTGTTAGCTGCATTGCTGTTTCTTATTGCAGACATAGACAGTAATGTTAAGGATTAGGTAGTGAGAAGTTTTGCCGATGACACAAGAATAAGTAGAGAAATGAATGGTGATGAAGAGAAGAACTCGGTACAAAGAGGACTAAAGAAAATATGTGAATGGGCAGAGGTAAATAGGATGGTATTTAACTCTGATAAATTTTAATTAATAAATTATGGTGATAAAAAAGGAATGCTATATGCATATAGGGGACCTAATAACGAGACAATAACAAATAAGGAAGCAGTTAAAGACCTTGGTGTGATGTTAAATAGCAATATGTTATGCAATGAAGAAATAGTAATACTGTTGGCAAAATGCAGAGCAAAATTGTGAATGTTGTTACGGCGCTTTAAAACAAGAAAAGCCGAACACATGATTATGCTTTATAAAACGTATGTACGTAGTCCACTGGAATATTGCAATATGATATGGTACCCACACTCCCAAAAGGATATTGCACAAATAGAGAGTGTACAAAGGTCCTTTACAGCTAGAATAGAAGTTAAGGATCTTGACTACTGGGAAAGACTACAATTTTTGAAATTATATAGTCTAGAAAGGAGAAGAAAACGTTACATGATAATACAGGGATGGAAACAGAGAGAAGGAATTATCGAAAACATCATATAGCTAAAAATATCAGAAGCAGAGGTGGATTGATAGTGCCCAAAACTATACCAGGAAAACTAAGGAAAGCACACAGGACATTAACCCTTTGAATACGACTGTGACGTATACGATACGTTTCCTAATGTAGCCCAGAGTACGGCTCACTGGCCGTATCATATACGGTCACTGGCAATTTCTTTTTATGCGGAAGACTGATGATCGAAATACTGGCCTGTTTTTTCTTGATATGGTAACATTCTGTCAGTTGCCATATGGGGAATTCATATAAATGCACGTGTTTCCCTAAAATTCATTAGTCGTCATCAAGATGTCACTGGAGGAGTGGTCAAGTGTATGACATCCTTGAGTTGACCGCCGGCAGATCGAGAGAAGAGGTCTCGATGAGGATAACTATTTTATAGACCTTCTCGATTCATTTTCTGGATATGAAAATGAATCAGATTTAGAAGGAAATGAAATAGATAATTATGAGCCTGGTACAAGAGACGGTGATGAAGAAATTTCAACCGACAGCGAAAATGACGAAAATCTGCCACCTACAAATGAAAGCAACGGTGTCAAAAGAAGGCGGGGACAGCGACGTGACCCAGGTGATGAGTGGGAATGGGTTGCCAGTAACTTCCAGCCCAAAGATTTCGCATTTGACGGCAGTGCCAGTGGAATTACGTCAAAATGTAATGTAAATGAAAATTCAAAAGAAGCAGATTATTTTTTTGAATTTTTCGATAACGAATTTATGGGGCTAAATGTAGAAGGGACAAACCGTTATCAAAGATTCCTTCATGATACCCTAGGAGATGCAGTACCAAAATATTTGCGGAAATTTGCCCAGGTTACTGTGGATGAAATGATACTCTTCCTGTGTGTCATTATGATCATGCCACATATAAGTAAGCATCGCATCGTAGATTACTGGACTACGCTTGAGGCATTCAAGACAAAAGGAGTGAGAAGGCTGATGGCAAGAGACAGATTCCTTCAAATTCTGCGGGTTCTACATTTCGTTGACAATTCACAGGAGACAAGCCCAGATAACAAACTAAAAAAAATTTAACCAGTGCTCGACAGTGTGCGTAAAAAATTCAAAATGTATCGATGAAAGCTTGATGTTATGGAAGGGAAGGCTTAGTTTCAAGCAATATATTCCAGATAAGAGAAGTTGATTTGGAGTGAAAATATTTGAATTTTGTGATGCCAAAATTGATTATATTATCGATGTTATCATGTACACTGGAAAAGATACAGACATTTTGTTATATGAGAATCTAGGTGTATCTGGTTCTGTAGTAAAAACATTTATGGCTTCGTACCTCAGAATAAATCACATCCTGTATTTCGATAACTGGTATTGCAGTCCCAAATTGCTCAAGTATTTGGGCGACAACGATACAGGAGCATCTGGAACAGTCCGGAAAAATCGAAAATTTATGCCTAAACTTCCTGATGTGAACAAATCTGAAACTTCGTCTCAAAACTGCAATGGAATATTAGGTTTAAAATGGCGGGATAATCGGTGCATGAAAATATAAAGGTAGACTGTGAAAAAAGGTATCGGCCGGGGGAATTTGTGCAAAAACCATGCAATGCGTTGTTGATTATAAGAAGAAAATGCGGATTGTGGACAAGAACGATATGCTGATGAGTTCTGTGAAGTGTGTCCGCAAAACCACTAGATGGTCCATAAAACTTTTTTTCCGTTTGCTTGACATGATACTAGTGAACTGCCATCATTTGCATGGATTTGTTACCGACAACAAAATGCCATATTTACAGTTTTATAAGTCAGTCATTTTGCAGTTAATTGAGAGGTACCTAACAAGATAATGAGCCGCACTGTAGTAATAGTAACGCAGCAAAGACGGCTAACAGAAAGACACTTTCCTGATCCAGTTCCCTCGACAGAAAAACAACAGCGACCAAGACTAAGATGTCACGTGTGATCCCATACATCGTGCAGGCCCAATAAAGACCAGAAGATTTATTTCATGTGTAAAGACTGCAATGTAGGACTATGTGTCGCTCCTTGTTTCAGAGAATACCACACACACGTAAATAACTAGAATTCTATGTAAAACTTGTGTTAAAAGAATAGGTACCACACACATTTAAATGACTAGAATTTTGTTGTCAAAGTTTTGTTAAGATTAATATGTTCAACATGTAAAAGTATTCAAATTCATAACCAATCGTTATTCAGATATTGTTTGATTTAATTCAACTTATGTCATAAAAGCTTCTTCCTGTGATACTGAGCTATGTATTTATACATTTTGTGATTTTGTATTTTTTATTTCATTTACAACAAAAAGGTTTTGTAAAAATAAATGTTGAAATTCATCCGTATTATAATTTCTTCATCAAATTATGCCTTTAGTCTTGAGAGAGAGAGAGAGAGAGAGAGAGACGAGAGAACGAAAGGAGAAGGAGAGGAAGAGAGAAGGAAGAGGAAGGAAGTGAAGAATTGGAGAAACGAGAGAGAGAGAGAGAGAGAGGGAGAGAGAGAGAGAGAGACATACTATTTTGTGTTTAATGCTCCGTTTCTATCCTTTGATTACCATAAAATATTACATGAGTTTCATGTAATGTAAATCTGATAATCATGGTGTTAATGATTTAATAGAATACTTGATTACTGATAAAGATTTAATAAGAACAATTACTATGGGATTAATGATTATAGAAAATGAACTATATTCATATGAAAGAAGCCCACAGGGGTAACTGACTTGAAATTTAAGCTTCCAAACAAAATGGTGTTCATTCGAATGAAATAACAATAGGTAATAAGAAATAAAGAAAGAGAAGATGACTTTTTAGAAAAACAGATAAATTAACAAATTAATAAATAAATACAAATGTAATCAAAATATTAAAATACAAGTTGAATTGTATTAGTGTAGTAATGAATTGCATCCACTTGAACTTTAGAAGTTCCAATTGCACAACATCATGTGAGGAATAAAGGACCTCTGGAACTGGAACTGGGAAGTTCGAAAGCGAGGCTAAACATTTACTGCATGGAATCAAGGATCAATTGAAAATGTGAAAGATCTGTTCAAATACAACTTATGAAAAAGTGACAAACATGAGACCATCCGTTGATGGTGCAAGTCATAAATGATACTAATAGGAAAAAGAAACCTACGACCACGAATCACTCTATTGTAAAGAGCTAAATTTTAACAGAAGCAGATATCCATACCGGAGAGCAGCATTCCTGTAAAAGAAGGACAAATTGCCCAAGAAAAAGTTGCATTGATTTAGTCACTGATATAAATATACGAGGCCTTACTGACACTTTCATGAGACGTTTCTCAAAAAAAATATGTAAGTAAAAATGTATACCCAGAACAGTTGAAGGACAAGAAATATATTATCTGAAGAAACTAATAAACGGAATAAAATTATTTACAAAACCCTACAACATCCTCGCATTCTGATATATTATATGTATACCTATGTATATATATGTATATATATATATATATATATATATATATATATATATAATATATATATATATATATGTTTGTATGTATAACTGCATCACGAAAGTTTGGAACGTGATAAATCCATAAATAAAGGTATAAGTCACCTTTATATATATATTATATATATATATATATATATATATATATATATATATATATATATATATATACTATATATATAATCAATTTCCTATTTTAATTTATTCGAAAAATAATGTAAATATATGAGGCCTAACGAACATACCTAAATTTCGTGCTGTGTTTGCTGACACCTTCATGAGATGTTTATGAAATGCCACTAATCATATCATTATTTATATACTATATATATATATATATATATATATATATATATATATATATATATATATATACATATATATACTAGTTACTAGTGCATGTGGACATTTGGTCGGTGAGAAACGTATTTGCATGGGGCATACAGGTGTGACAGGCGATGTAGGCGGTACTATTTGAGATGCCGGAATCCTTTCGATGGGAATGACCGGCTGTTGTTTTTTGCTCCTCTCGTTTACCTGCCACCTGTGTTGAGTTTTGTGAGCCGGAACGCTGGAATACTACCTTGTGAATAGGGTCTGGGATTACCCCGTCTCCTTCTGACAGATTCCAATTCATTGTTTGATTGATGATAGCAGTCAAAAGTCAGGGGGAAAGCGGAAATCGTATTAGCAGCCAGTACTAAAGGAAGATTCCAAAATCCGCCATTGTCAATAAAAGAAGGAACTGGAGATCGCCAGGAGTTGGGATAATCCCGTGGCCCTAGTTTCAAGCTAATATTCCAACCAAATTCGATGAAGGCGGAAGGTACAGCAAGTGGAAAACAATGCAGGTCATTTCTGTCAAAAGGACACGTGCATCTCAATTACCACCTGCGTCGTTTGTCACACTTGCAAGATTAATAGAGTACAGGGTTAGACCGCTTCTGACCAAAATAGGACAATTTAGCGCATGACTTCATGTGGCTGATCTGAAAGAGGTTCAGGTAGAAAAAAAGTCATCAGTCAGTATTTGACCCCACTATAGAGCGAAGAACAAGGAAACTATCTTCCAGTATCTGGAGATTAACGGGGACCAATCTCACACAAGGTCGTGAAAAAGATAGATAATAGGTGTGGGCAAACAATTCCTATAGTTACCCTTAATTTATTTGTTTTCTTGGTTTTCTTTTTTGGCCACCTACCAATGACGTCACAAATATGCACAGTAACGACAGGATGGTCTAACCCTGTACTCTATTCATCCTGAACCAGACGAGGTCACGTTTTGAAGATCCTCCTTGATCGTTTCTCTTGTAGACGAGTCAGTTAGATAGATAAACAGATAGACAGATAGAAAGATAGATAATAAACAGTAGATAGATAGATAGGTAGATATATAGAAAGAAAGAACTATAGCAAATATATATACCTGGGGAGAATGAAAATAAAATTGGGTTGCTATGCTTGGTCAAGCAACCACTGTTCTCTCTCTCTCTCTCTCATCCTCTCGCCTCTTTCCTTTCCCCCTCCCCCCCCTCTCCCCCCCCTCGTCTCTCTCTCATCTCTCTATCGTTCCCTTTCTTCTTAGGAACTCTCGTTCCTTTTAGGAACAACAGTCATTTATGCGTGAATATATTCTGGTCGAGTTTGAAACTACAGTAAGAAAATTCGAGAAGTTTTTCAATTATTTATACAAACACACTCGCACGCATATATGGATACATATATATCAGGTTTCTTTTATATAATTCTAAGTCTCATTCAAGGGAGCATAGGTACACTACAGAGAGGAGAGAGAGAGAGAGAGAGAGAAGGGAGAGGAAAGGAAGGAGATGAGAGAGAGAGAGAAAGAGAGAGAGAGAGAGAGAGAGAGAGAGAGAGATAGAGAGAGAGAGAGAGAGAGGAAAGAAGAAATGAGAGAGAGAGAGAGAGAGAGAGAGAGAGAGAAGGATATGGCCCTTAAACGGGATGTCTGTCCATTCGATGAAATCTAATTCAATTCAGTTCCGTTGCTGAGAGGTTTCTTCTTTTAATCATTTAGCAAGTAATTTCTTTATCATTTCCTTCTATAAAAGGGATAGATAGATACCAATGTAGACAATAGACATAGATAGATGGATAGATAGATAGAAAGAATGAGATTGACTACATAAACCTGGAGAGAATCAATAGGAGGTGAGACAGAGCGCTTAGTTGCTAACGAAAACATTAACTGGGTTGCTGTGCTTGGTCAAGCAAGCATTGATCTCGTCGTTTTTACTATATGTTAAGGAACTCGAAAGATGTATAAGTGGATATATATTAAAATAAATGGGGTCGATAACCTTAGCACTTGGTGTTTAGAGAAGGTCCAAAACAGTGAATTCCTTGATGATATGAGACACAAATCGAAAACACGCCTGATGATGACCGAATTGCGGAGAGATGAGGTAAACCGGCAAGGAAAGGTTACTTCAGGTCATTGATATGTGTGCTAGATAAGCCGTGGACTTGGGAAACGGTAAACGCAACATACACAGGGGCGGAGAAAGACTTGAGGTGTGTATCCATACATCTGTTGGTCAGCGTACCTACGTACGTTTATAAGACGAAATAGATGGAATAAAAAACCACTAGTGAGGTGATTGAGGGAGACATTATACAATATTCATTAAGTATGGAAACTCCCCATAGAGAAACGTGCTTAGAGATCTGTTGTTAGGGCAAAGTGAAAAAGACTTTGAAAAGTTATATATTTTATATAGTGACATTGAGTTCAGTTTCTAGAGAAGGGAAGTGTGGTGCGACACTCAATATTATTGACGAACTGTGATGTTTCATTGTCTGATAATTATGGTCTCTTTATTTCAGATGGAATCTGTTGTCGCTACTTAAAAATGAATTCTCTAGACTTAGATATGATATGACGTGTATTGATAAAGACTCCAGTAGTAGTCGGACATGTGAGGGTAAAAGGGATAATTACATACATGATGCTTTTGTGGGAAGAGTAACAGTGATTTGATGAGTTTCTTTGGGATTTTCTTTAATTCATTTTATTCCATCTTTATGTTAGCTATTTGGGAAAATAAAGATCATACTTTTGTATATCCGGGTTTGAATTCACCTAAGACTTAACGATTAATTTCAGCTAGCTACAGAGATGACAGTCAGAGGGACAATCGAAGGCAGGTCACGCTTTCCAGTTAGAAATTCTCTCCTATTACTTAGAAGGGGGTCATTTTGACCCTCGTAACATATACTGCGTCTCCCTCTCCGGTACACTCACACACACACACACACACACACATACACAGGCCATAGTCACCTATGCACGTATAACCATTGAATGATCTCTCTCATAATATGGGAGCGACGTCATCCCCTCCATTCTTGCCAAGGAGCTAATCGTAGTAAACAGAAGAGTTGCTGGTTTGCGTTTTTCCTCACATGCTTCCTATAGAGGTCATTCATTCATTCACGAAGGTTCCTGCTGCTTTTGCAGCGCCATATAAGCTTTGAGAGCCAAGTTAATCAGTCAGTCAGTCAGTCATTCTCGACCTTTTGTCGGTAATAGGAAATTCAGTTATATGGCGGTACTTGGCACGATTTTGTGGAGGCGTTGGTGGCGGACGAGTGGAGCTCTCCATTGGCTGGTGTTTAATGTCGCCTGGAGAACTGGGAGCCATTTTTAAGTTTCTTTTCGTATAAGGTCACTTGATAACTGCTTATAGTCACCACGACACCATTCCTCCTTCAGTGCCTTTCGTGCAGTGAAAAGTTCCACTCCCCAAGAAACTTGATGGCGATGACATGACCGTTGTCCTGCTCAATTAGTTCCTTCACAACTGACGGCGATCACATTAGAAAGTGCTTTTGCTTTATAGGCCTCGTTGTTTATTCGTTCTTCTCTGCTGTGAGAGAGAGAAGAGCAACCATTGATAAGCCATTGGATCGTCAGTTCCATCCCATATGCATTCAGAAAGATAGAGCCTATAGATAGTTAGATAGACAGATCAGGCAAGTGAATCCTACACATAAATAAAGTCATTATGCTTTCTTATTAATTAAGTGTCTAGACATTAAAGAACAGCCAACATTCCCAATGAAAATGACCACATTTACGAGGAAAACTTCATGTATACCTGTAGGCCTAATCAGTGTATCACAAAGGAATCAGTGTATCACAAATCTTCGTCCAGGAGACACCTTGAGAAGTTTCGGAATGCCTGTTTTGGGTCCAAGTCTTCTGCCCCGAATGAGCCCTTTCATTGCTGGTGTCAGTCTGCGCCGCAGATGATGGATGATGAGGAGGGGGAGGAGGAGGAGAAGGCCTTCGGTTGGGGCTGACAGACAGACAGACAGCATCAGCTCTTATCACACGGGATTCTTTCTTGCAAGTCACGAGGGAGGTTTCGCTAATGTATCGACGTCAGCCACCTTGGTTGTTGTGAGTCCCCTTATGGTTTTATGTGAGGAAGAAGAAGAACATGGAGTGAACGACATAACAATGCTTACTGTAGCTGTTGTTTGCACTGAAAATGCGTCGTGAGATACCTTTCGTTAACTGGATAAACGAAAATGCTTTTGTCATTTCAACTCTGTTGGCTTAATAAGGATTTTTCTTCCTATTACTGTTATACCTGCATATCTGCTCCCTACTCTCTCTCTTCCCTAGTGAACCGAACCCCTGATTGAA
>NC_087222.1:10457727-10480259 GCF_015104395.2 Macrobrachium nipponense
ATGTTAACTTGATGGTATCAGAGAAAGAGGGATTATATGATGAATATGGTCAAGTTTTGGATTGCTGTATGAGACTAGTTGGTCAAACTATGCAGGTTTGGCAGAAGGAGGATTCAGGATATGCTAGTTGCTTAAGACAACAGAATAGAAATGTTCCGTCAGGTAGCAGGAAACTAATTAAGGTATATATTGATAGCCTAAAGGAAGTGCCAAAGGAGTATGTTGTTTTAGAGAAAGTAGCAGACGAGAGTAAAAATATGTTGCCTCTGGGTGTTCAGGTCTTGCCCAGTTTTTCTCTATGTGGATGGGGCATTGGATATGTTTGTGTTGTTAATTTGACTAAGGATAATGTTAGCATTGAAGCAGTTAGTATATTGGCCAGGGTGCAACTTGGCACAGGGGAGTTTAGGGAGGATGATGATAACGAGCAGACTGAAGCGAAATCAGAGGAAGAACTTCAAAACTACAGACGATATTTGGGAGTAAATGTCGATGAAAGTAACTTAAGTAAATCGGATTTATTAAGACTTGATAAAATACTCTATAAATATAAGGACTGTTTTGAGCTAAATGATTCGGACCTAGGTTTGATAAAGGAGTGGGAACATTCCATTAGATTGTCCTGTAGGAAGCCTATCAAATTGCCATATAGGAGAATAGCACCCACGTTGATCCCTGAGGCCAAATAGTTCCTTGATGACTTTAAGAAACGGGGTATAATTGAAGAAAGTAAATGTCCTTATGCAGCACCTATAGTCCTTGTGAGGAAGAAGGGGGGAGGCTTAAGGTTGTGCAGTGATTATAGGAAATTGAATAGAAAAACTTTAAAGGATGCATTTCCTCTTCCTAGAGTAGTGGAGTGACTGGATGCACTGGAAGGGCCAAATACTTGTCCACTTTTGACCTAGCACAGGACTGTCACCAAGTTTTGCCAAGGAAAGAAGATAGAGAGAAAACCACATTTTCTCAACCATCACTTTCAGTATCGCAGGTGTCCAATGGGTCTGACAAACAGCCCAGCAACCTTTCAATGATGTATCGAGAATATTTTGGGGGATATGTTTTTTGAATTTCTAGTCATTTATTGGATGATATGATATTATTTTCAAAGACTTATGAAGATTGGAGGCGTTGCTGGAGTGCATACAGTCACATGGGATGAAATTAAAGCCAAAGAAAAGTCATTTTTTGTAGACGTGTTAGCTACCTAGGATTTAGCATTAGTAGTCAAGGAATAGGACCTAAGCTAAGTAAGATTGAAGCAGTGAAGAATTGGAAGAGACAGGAACTATTAAGGAAGTGCGAGCCTTTCTGGGATTTGCAACATTTTATAGAAAATTTGTTAAAAATTTTGCAATAATTGCCAAGCCACTCAATGAATGGCTGAAAGGGGAAAAGCAGAAATCCGGTCAAAATATTAATGATAAATGGACAGAAGATGCAAAAATGGTCTTCCAGACATTGATAGAAAAACTGAAAGCTTCCCCAGCACTGGAAGGGACTGAGTTTGGGAAAGTGTGTACGTTAGAAATAGACGCTAATTGCGATGGACTTTGTGCTGTTTGTCCCAATATATAAGGAGGATAAGCTGTATCCTGTAGCTTATGCAAGTAGGTCACTGAAACCACACGAAAGAAACATGAAGATTTAAAGTTTGCGGAAACTAGAATTGCATGCTTTGAAGTGGGCTGTTACTGAAAAGTTTAAAAATGATCTTATTGGCACAAAGTTTATAGTGTATACTGACAATGCCCCCTTGAGCAATCTCAGCACAGCAAAACTTGATCACACAGAACAAAAATGGGTGGATGATTTATCAGTATTTGACATTGAACACAAATTCAGACCAGGAAAACAAAATGTTAAAGCCAACATTTTGTCACGCAAGCCTAGAGAGGAGATGGTGATGAATGAAGACGAAAAAGAAGAATGGGTAGCTCCTCATGAGGACTCAAATTTTGTTTGTGCCATGAGTAGACATCAGATTTTAGAGTGGGAGGATGTTGTTAATAAACAGAAAGCTTTTCCAGTTTTAAAGATTGTAAGGAAATGGATAGAAGGAGAAAATATTGAGTTTGAAAATATTAATTTTAAACATGAGTTAGTTACGTTGAAAAAGGAGAAAGAAAGTCTTGTGATAAGAAATAACATTCTTTATGGATCAGTTAGGTAACATGATAAATAGATTAGCCGTTCTTGTTCCTTTAAGATGTAAGTATTTAGTCGAAACTCGTGATAAACTGAGGCATCAGGGTATAGATAGAACTTACAAATTACTGAACTCTATGGTTTATTGGTCCAACATGAGGGGATTTGTAACAGAATTCATTAGAAATTGTGAAACTTGTTTAAGGGCAAAAGATATGCCATATAGAATTACCATTCCTGTTCGTGTGGAAACTTCTTAGCCCATGGAAATTGAGGTGATGGATTTTTTTTCCGTGGAGAGATCAATCTCTGGAGAGGAGCATATTTTAGTTTTAAGTGACCTGTTTAGCAAATATGTGTGGGGATATCCAGTGAAGGATCAGAAGGCTACAACAGTGGCTAAAATTTTGGTGGAAGAGTTATTTTATAAATATGGAATTCCTCAGCAGCTTCATACTGACCAGGGGAGAAATTTCGAAACCGCTCTTTTTAAGGAAATCTGCAAGAGATTTAATGTAAAGAAATCACGGACTTCTCCATATCACCCTGAAGGAAATGGTCAGGTGGAAAGAATGAATTGAACTCTGTGCGGTCTACTTAGAAGTTTGGAGGAGGAGGAGAAGAGGAATAAATGGCCACTGTATTTGCAGAGCTAAGTATTTGCGTATAACATAACACCTCACTCTATGACAGAGCTTTCTCCGTATTTCTTGTTGTTCGGGAAGGAACCATGTATTTCGATCGAGAGCTGGGCGTATCTGGAAGACATTTACAAATTTCAAGATGGAGACTGGTTACGTCAGCAATGCAAAATGCAAGTTTGGGATTTGTTTAGAAGGAACACTTAAAAGAACTGGGTATCAAAAGCAAAGCCTATATTAGCAAAGCCCAGAGAAAGTGATTTGGAGGTAGGACAAAAGGTTTTATTACAAGGAAATGAAATAATTGGAAGAGCGAAACTAGGAGACAAATTCGGTAAAAGAAAATAGGCAATTGAAGGAATACTACCTAACAGGGACATTGGTTTGTATCTAATTAGGCCTGAAGGAAGTGATGCTAAGGTTCGCTGGGATAGAAAGGAATAAGGGCGAAGAAAATATTGGTAATTTGGATATGGAAAATAGTAATCATTTAGGAACAGCTGATATGGATGACAGTAGCTTAGAAATGATTGCTGATATGGAAGAAGTTTTAACCAGGTTCGGGTTTGATTTTAGCAACCATGAAAATAGTGAACCTAAATAAGGTGTTGGTGATGAGGTTGAACAAGAGCAAAAGTAACAATTAATGTACCAATACTGAGATCAGAGAGGATACAAAACAAGCAGCGATCAGAGTTGTAAATTTGTCTTTATTTGCAAGAAAACTGATAATGGTAGTGTCAATGGATGGAAGTGTGTATGTACGACGAGTGTATTGTAAAACTGTAGGGGGGTTGTGTATGTTCTCTGTATGTTCTCTGCCAAGTGTCTTCATATCTTTTGCAGCACTACTATGAGATTCAGGGCCTCTGTAAGACGGTTTTTTGGACTTTGCTCCTTATCAAAGCATCGGATGTAGCTGAAAGTTAACCCTTAAACGCCGAAGCGGTAAAAAAAAAAATGTCTCCCGTGTGCCGGAGACGTTTCAGAGTGAGCGCGGAAGTGGAAAAAATATTTTTTTCAAAAAATCACAGCGCGCTTAGTTTTCAAGATTAAGAGTTCATTTTTGGCTCCTTTTTTTTTTCATTGCCTGAAGTTTAGTATGCAACCATCAGATATGAAAAAAATTATCATTATCATATATAAATAATGCGATATATGATAGCGCAAAAACGAAGTTTCATATATAATTGTATTTAAATCGCGCTGTGCGCAAAACGGTTAAAGGTAACAAGTTACTTGTTTTTCGTTGTAATGTACACTAAATTGCGATCATTTTGGTATATAACACATTGTAAAACGATAAAAGCAACACAGAAAAAATGTTATCACAAAATAAAGCATGAATTCGTAACGCACGTACGTAAACAAATATTTTTTTCAAAAATTCACCATAAATCTAAATATTGTCCTAGAGACTTCCAATTTCTTTCAAAATGAAGACAAAGGATTGAATATTACTATACTGTAAGAATATTGGCTTACAAATACAGTTTTCGACCATATCTGACGAGTTAAAGTTGACCGAATGTCGAATTTTTTTTATATATATTTTTTTTATGCAATTATTTCGGAAATAAGAAAAGCTACAACTTTTAAATATTTTTCGTTTTATTCTACATGAAATTGCGCACATTTTCATATATAAAACTCTATGAAATGCCTAATATGAAACGGAGCAAATATTCCGAGAATGGGACTCACGCATTTCGGAGATTTGTGGCGGAGAATCCGCGCGTGGAAGGGAAGGAAAGTTTTTTTTAAAAATTCACCATAAATTTAAATATTGTGCTAGAGACTTCGAATTTGTTTCATGATGAAGATAAATGACTGAATATTACTAGACTGTAAGAGTTTTATCTTACAATTGCGTTTTTCGACCATTTCGGTAGAGTCAAATTTGACCGAACGTAGTTTTTTTTCTATTTATCGTGATTTATATGCAAATATTTCGAAAATGAGAAAAGCTACAACCTTCAACTATTTTTTGTTGTATTATACATGAAATTGCGCACATTTTCATACATAAAACATTATGTAACGGCTAATTTAAAATGGTGCAAACATTACCACAATCGCACGTATGATTTTTTCGGAAGAGTTACCGCGCGGACGTAAAGAAAATGTTATTTTTTTCATAAATTCACCATAAATCGAAATATTGTGCTAGAGACTTCCAATTTGTTGCAAAATGAAGGTAAATGCTTGAATATTACTAGAATATAAGCGTTATAGCTTACAATTGCTTTTTTCGACAATTTCGGTAGAGTCAAAGTTGACCAAAGGTTGAAAATTTGTCACTTAACATTTTTTATATGAAAATATTTCAAAATTGATAAAAGCTACAACCATGGGTTGTTTTTAGTTGTATTGTGCATGAAATTGCGTACATTTTCATATATAAAACTTTATGTAACAGCTAATTTAAAATGGTGCAAACATTACCACAATCGCATGTATGATTTTTTTCGGAAGAGTTACCGCGCGGACGTAAGGAAAAAGTTTTTTCATAAATTCACCATAAATCGAAATATTGTGCTAGAGACTTCCAATTAGTTGCAAAATTAAGGTAAATGATTGAATATTACTAAAATATAAGAGTTTTAGCTTACAATTGCGTTTTTCAACCATTTCGGTAGAGTCAAAGTTGACCGAAGGTTGAAATTTTGGCACTTATCGTTATTTATATGAGAATATCTCAAAACTGATAAAAGCTACAATCATGAGTATTTTATTGTTGTATTCTACATAAAAGTGCGCACATTTTCATATATAATACCCCATGTAACGGCTAATTTAAAATGGTAAAAAAATTATGTCAAAGTGACGAAATAATTTCCGAGATGTGTCACAGATACTTTTTAGTGCGGCAAGAAAGAAATTCGCGCTTGCGCGCCTGCATAACGATTGTAAACAAAACAACACCTTGATCCGTGAACTCCCAGCATCCCCCAAGGCGCGTGATTCAAGAGTTTTCGGCTGGTAGGCCTAAAAATATTTTTCCGCGAATTTTTAAAAAAAACTTTTGTATGTCGATGTAAAATACATCCAGTCGGCACCCGAGAGACAAAAAATGTCGACGCAAAATACGTCCAGTCGGCGTTTAAGGGTTAACATATGTATATTTTACAACCACACACAAATTTTGTCAGCATTATCAATAAACTAAAGCCGATAGTTTTAATTTTTATAGAGTAAAAATTATCTAGCCGACGCCATGGCCAATGATTACGAGCCAAGAGTCGAAAAACATTCATTACGTAAGCAAGGTAAACACCATTTGATGAAATGTTGCTCCGCCCATCCACCAGACAGAAACTCATTCACCTTGTTCCATCGGCTCTGAAACTCATAGCAGTCAAGAATGGCTAACAGGATTTGGAAATGTCCCCGTGGTTGCAAAACTGCATTTGTCTTACGACTTGCAACTTTATACAATCAAGAGAAAGCCCGTGGCCATACTTACTATAGCCTGAATAGGTAATTATTCAGTTTCTAGTTTAAATCCAATGTTTATGGTCTGATTTGTATTTAGTGTAACATGATTGTAACACTTGTAATGTCATTCAGGATTTTGAACATTTCCATTAACTATTCACTATGCCACCAAGAGAGAGAGAGAGAGAAAGATAGAGATTGTATGTAAACAGTCTTTATATAACTATTTTTGTTAAAATAAGATTTTTATCCAAAGTAAATACAAGCTTATATGTGCTAAAATCTCCAGCAGACCAACGGATCATCTGATATGATTTTTTTATTCTTCTTTAGGCCGTACGACCGTGTTGGATATGTTTTGGGCATGACTGCAGGCGCAGTGAGGGTCACTGTCAACCGTGCCTCCAGTTCCATTCCTTCACCATCGTCAGGATCACAAGCGCCCCCTGTCTTTGATAACTTTACGATTGGTGCCATTTGCCGCTGTATCCACAGAAAGTTTGCCGAGAAGGAGCATTTTACTGTTGGTTCCTTGACAAATGACCTCAAAACAGCTGGCATTATTCCAGAAATGACATCATGGGCTTCAGTACTTCGACTCTTGCATTTTATGGGATTCAAGTATAAAACTTCCTAACGTAAGATGTATGTAAGGAAGGAAAATCTGGAAATTGTATGCTGCCGGATAACTGCTCTCCGTGATCTACAACGCCAGCGGGAGAAGGGGAGAGTGGTCATTTACATAGATGAAACCTGGTTTATGACAAGGATGGCCCACAACAGGGAATGGGCAGACACTGCGCAGGATGTCACCAGCCCCACTTACAGTCGTCAGGTTCCTCCTGGAGAAGGCGAGCGTTTTGTGGTGGTGGCAGCTGGCACAAATGAGGGCTTTATAGATGGTTCATACCTGTGCTACCTGGCCAAGACCAATCAGGGAGACTACCATGGTGAGATGAATGCAAAGTTGTTCAAACAGTGGCTAACGACTGATAATGCACCATAGCACACTGATCGAGGAGAGTCGATGCCCCACATCAGCAACTAAAAAGACAGATCTCGTCAGGTAATTATAATGACTTCCACAATATATATATATGTATTTTATATATATATATATATATGATATATATATATATATTTTATATATATATATATATATATATAAATATATCTATTTATATTATTATATATATATATATAGATATATATATATATATTATATATATATATTATATATATAAATATATATATATATTATTATATATAAAATATATATATAATATATATATATTATATATATATATATATCATATATATATATATATATTATATATATATATATAGTAATAATATTATATACTATTATATATATATATTATATATCTACTATATATATATGATATATATACATATCAATATATATATAATATATATATATTATATATATATATATATATAATATATACATATATATATATATATATATTTATAAATTGTTCGAGGAGTCAATTAATCTATTTTAATGGAACTTTATCAAATTGCACTTTATTGCTTGTACTACATGTAACAATTTATGATCTACCTTTAAGGTATTAATGTTCTATTAAGTTCTCTCATCAGGTGGCTAGAACAGCGCATGATCTTTTCCTCGAGAGTGATGATGACTGCAATTTTTAAATAAACCATGAATAGTTTTAGGAGTTTTATTTGTACATCTAATGGGAATTCATAGAAGTAAAGTGAACATAATTCATTTATCCTTTGAAATAATTACAACATGTAGCAAAACAAACAGTAAAGATGATAGTGCAATGAAGGAATGATACCATACTTTATCTTTAGCTTCAACATTGGCAATAACATATCCAGTGGCCATAATTTGTTAGCTTAATGAAATAACCTATCATCTAATGTTAAACTCGATTTCTGAGGAGCCCATGGCTTATTGCACAGTGAAAAAACATGACAAAGACTTTAGAATGGCGGAACGATACATATTTAGATGTGGGAGGGTTATCTGTGCTAGCGTAGTAATACTTCTGTAACAGTAGTGCCGCAACAGTAGCAATAGCAGTAATATACATGAATTAAACGTTTAGGCTAACTGAGGATCCTTGAGGATCATTTATCACCTCTTACAACTACTCGAGAAATGAGTTTTTATAGCCAGAAGTTAAATTTTCTAATCCAACAATGCCCACGATAGCCTTCAGTGTTATTCTGAATTATAACGAAGCCAAAGTGGGTGGAGCCTCATGAATTCATCATTCTGACGATAATTATTGGTGAAGGTTAAAAGTCAAAATACGGTACCGGCTATTTTTTTCAGTAAATAGGTAGATAGCCAATAAATAAAAATTGCTTGACATTGGATATAGCAGTTATCAAATCAAGCTTGTCTACTATGTTTTTGAAAATTACCAACTATTCCCTACATCTTGTCAATCTGATTGCGAACTTTAAAGTAGACTGTAATTTCTTAGGAAACTTATTTTAGGAGTTAGACTAATAATCGACGTATTTTTTTTATTAACATATTTTGTTGGTTTGTTCATTATGACAATTATCAGTGGAGAGGTTACAGAGTTTATAAAGGTGTACTGCTTTGCTTGTATTTAAATGTTTATGTCATTGTTGCCAGAGGTCTAGCCTTCGTTACGTATAGCCAATCATCCATCGAGAAAGAGGGAAGAAATGCTGTCATAAGTTACGTAACGAATGCGTTCGAAACCTTTTCTCTGAGTAAGTTGGCCCGTCTTCAAAAAAAGTCACTTTTACATTATAAGTACCAAATTTATTCAACCTACGTAATGCAGAATACAGGCAAAATTTATGTGTAGATATAATGTGTATTCTGAATACGCGTTATATTTATGAAATGCATAGATAAAAAGTTATTGTGAAAAAAACATGTAACAGAGGCCCTGAATCTCATAGTAGTTACCAAAAAACAAGACAGCAAATGAGGACGAACGGCCAAATGGATCTGCACGAACGGAACTGCCTTCATGGACATGTTAACCGGGAGAACCAGCCATTCAATGGTTAATATAATATTACTATAAAAATGTAAATTAGATGACGGACCTGAAATTTACCAGACTTTTAGTAGGATCATTCTATCGCTACTGCACAGTACAGATAGACCGTGAGCTACTGTACAACGTACGCTTACATATGCGCCGATTCTGTAACAAGTGGTATGTTGTTGTTTATCTGTCCATTGTTTGTTACTGTAACGTAACTGATGTTATTTATTTCTCTGTTAATTGTTTGTATTCAAATACATTGGTTATTGGTGATATTGTCTAATTGAGCATTTGTTTCTGCTTGTGGGGCTGAAGGCTTTTGTTCAAATTTGCAACAAAAGGAAAGAAGAAACGCTGCCGTGGCGACTGGTATCTTCCCTTGGATGGCTATACGTAATTACATACATGCATACACACACACATATATAATATATATATATAGATATATATATATATATATATATATATATCACTGTCGGTAATTTCTACTTCTTCCGTTTCCCTCGCTTCTTTCCGTTCACGAATGAAGAAACTTTTATCGGTCATGAATGGTTTTATTATACGAATTACTGTCAAAAGGCGAAGATCTTCTCGCTTGCTGAGATCAAGCGATCATTCCCTCGACCTTCTCTGTTTCCTTCGAGTAAATAGAACAGACGGCTGCTGCTGTCCAGTATCATATGATAGTCAGTATTTGTGCTTTGTCTTTGATAAAAATAATTTGACATAAACAATGTTTCATTTGCATAATCCGTAGTCTCGTCCAAAGGGGTGCATGAGAGAGAGAGAGAGAGAGAGAGAGAGAGAGAGAGAGAGAGAGAGAGAGAGAGAGAGAGAGAGAGAGGAATTTGGCCCCCCTGACGAGGTCGTCTGTCTGATTGATGAAAGTTATTCATTATTCATTTCCGTTATCGGGTGGTTTCTTCATTTAATCTTATATAATTCTATTTTGTATTAATTTCCATTCATAATAGAGAGAGATAGATAGATAGCTAGATAGTAGATAGGTAGATAGATAGAAAGGCCGAGAGGGAGAGTGAATACCTGGATGGAATCAATGAGGGTGAATCGATGAAAGCCCCGTTGCTGACCCAAACAAATTGAGTCACTAAGGGTAAGGACACACCGGACGCGGGAAGCGTCGAGGTGCAGACACGAATCGAGCGGGAGAGCAGCGTCAAAACGACGCATGGCCACACCAGAAACGCCACCCTCCCTCCCACGCATCCCTCTCAGCAGTCAAAGATATACTTCTGTGCAAATAAGTCATTGTCACGGTTGGATAGGAAATTGCCTTTAATAGAAAACCTAAGTGTTAAAAGTTGACGTATGACCCAATGGTCTTTGAGTCTTTGCTTGCAATAGTAGAAGTCAGTCTCACTAAGCAAAAGATGCACCATAGACAACCCATCTCTCCTGAACTATCATTCGGGAAGTAGTAACTTTTTTAGCAGTAAATTTTGTGATAATGAAATGTTAAAATCCACATTTTCTTTTTACTTCCCTTAATGTCATTAGTTTAAGGGAAGTGAAAAGAAAATGGGGATTTTAACTTTTTATTATTGCAAAACTAACACCATATATGGCTACTTCTTAAAAGATACTTAGAAAAAGAGAGGAACCAGAATTAATTGCAAATTATATAAAACTAAATTAATATTTGGCTACATTATGTTGAAATAAACGAATTACCGGTATTTAAAAAAATAAGTTCAATGGTAAACTTAACATAAAAGAAAGTAACATAAGAAAAAATCAGTTTTGCTAGTACATTCATTGTTAACATTAATGAAGAAAGTACAAAGTACCCCGAATATTTCATGAATCAGTGTTGCTGCTGCACTAAGAATTCGTATAGTTATCAAGTCTATGCAGCTGGACAAGGCTTATTTGTGAGTGGCTAAGTGCATAATAACCATGTCAAGTTAGAGGGTATATTTATGTATTGTGGTCCTTTTGAAATATTCACTTTAAATTCAGTAATGAACTCATCCCCAGGGAAAGCGTTTAGACCATATGAGAAGTCAGTATATTTGCTTGACTCTTTATTGGGAACAACACTGAACGCAGTCTGAAAGTACACAAATGAGAGATGTTGAAATGGCTGTTAATTTAAGTATGCATTACAGATATGGAATAATTAACTCGACATTGTTACTGAATAGATAATAAATGTAGTCGCTTTATACATAAAAGTTTCGATGCTAATATCAGTTACTTAACGATGATAATATGCTTTAAACAATTTCTAGGTTACAAATGAAAGTCCCTAATAAGGGAACTAACTTCACAACATAGTTATCAATATAATCAATATAGAGAAGTAACCATTCAAGTAACACAACCCATAATCATATAGAAAATGGGGTTGTGTTAGGAGAAGACGCCGGGAACCGCCTTGGTATTTCAAAACATGTTACATCGCTTGGCGGCAACTGCAGAGGGTCGAGCCGTCCCGCTAGTCTTGTGTGGCCACCCGCATAAGATACCCAATGATTCAAACTGCCGCGGGAACCTCTTCCCTGCAACCTCCACGCTCGCCGCATCTGGTGTGGCCTCATCTTAAGACTCATCACACAAGCATTACTCTTGGGCTCACTCATTCCCAGCTCTGGTGGACACACACACGCACACACTGGTCGAGTAATGGCCCGAAACTGGAAGCAAATATCATCACGCTCCTTGGAAAGAAAATTCCCAAGGCCGACTTTGACGTCCCGTAGCTGAGAGGGGAATTGTCCCACGGCCATGAGGCCCAGAGTGGGCATCCGGTATTTTGGTCTGTTCAATAGACGGTTAAAAATTTGTGATTTGCATATAAAACCCTTCTCGAGTTATGGGAGCCTGAATTTTGACACAAAAAAGTTAGAGATTGCTTTGTATATCCCCTACTAGCTGAGATCCTGACCATTCAGAATAAATAAATAAATAAATAAATAATTCAATAAATAAAGAATAAATGCCAAAACAAAACCTTTGACATTGACCAGTCCTATTCTGAACCCCAACCTCTCTCTGATCGCTGGTGGGCAGGAAGACGTGGCGAATTTTGGACAGTTCACATAATTTATTCACCTCCCTGGCCTCTGCCTGTCTGGCATTGGACGAATTCAAGTCCCAAGTGGTAGGACACCCCACTGGTGTTACCTGTCATCAGCCAATCTGCCCACACCCTTCTTTCTGCTGCTACGCCCTCCTAGCTCTCTTTCTTCTTCAGGAAGGTTTGGCCCCTGAAGGCGGAGACCCTCCATTCGGCTGAACAACCCCAAATGAGGAAGCGGTGAAAGAAACTTTCTTGGCTTCTTATGAAGTTTCATTCACGTCTGTCTGATGGATGAACGTACCATCTAATCTATCAATCCAAGTTGTACTCCAGACTCAAACCGCCATCTTGGAATATGGCTGCAGAAATCATATCTATTTTTGTGCAACAACTTACGGACCACACCACCTGCAGAAATTCTACGCGAATTTGGAACTATTCCTAGTAAAAGCCAAATGTTTTCCATATGCAAAGATTTTCTTAGTATAAAAAAGAAAGTTTTATATAATTCAAAGCTGAACTGTTTCTAGTAAAACTTCTATGCATATTTAAAACAGGTTTTGCAGTGAGAACACACATTATGTTGTGAGCAATAATTCCACGACACTCGGTAGAATAAAGGCAGATGAAAGTATTATTATTATTATTATTATTATTATTATTATTATTATTATTATTATTATTATTATTATTATTATTATTATCTATAGGTTTGAAATGTATAAAGAAAAGACTATGAAGGAGACTTAAGTTCTGGTGGGGAGTCTTGAGACTCGACGCCTCACTCACTCCCTGCCTCTCGTGTGGCCTCTGTCGGGCTTCTTCGCAATAACATGATTTCAGTCTGTGGACAACACAGTGACAATGATGGGGGACAGGATTCAGCGTCCGTCCTGCCGCCGCCTTCAGGCAGGAGGGAGCTTCGGGAACACGCTGGCTGACAAGTCAGTTGTTGCTCTATCACTGGAAGACAGGCCTCATATGTACACAGCAACATTCTCAGCACAGCATTTGTGCCTCTGTTCAGACAGGCCAGAAGATTGAACAGAGCAATGGGAAGCAGACAAAAGTACAGATGGAACCAGAGAGCAAGGACTCCTTCTCCAAACAGCTGCAGCAAACATTAGCACCAGCAGCGGAGAAGACATGGAGGATGGGGCTAAAAATATAGTTCTGTTGATTATTGCAGCTACATATCAGGACTTTGCGCCTGAATCGGTGATATGGGTCAAGCATCCGATAGACTCACTGCATGCAGTGGCTGCAGGATCTCCTCACAAAAAGGCTGCAGCCTCACTACACTGTGCAGCTCACAGTCCAAAAGTAACAACTGAAGCTGGTGATTCTTTCATACAGTTTGCCTTCAGTGACCTAACCTTGATGGTTTAGGTACATTGTAAGCACCTGAGGAAATCTAGCTTTAAATCCCTCCATTGGCACCAAAATTTAGTATGAAATATGACATTATTTCAAAACAGTTATCCATAACTCCTTATACAAAGCTACCTCAGTTTCAGTTCTGAAGAAATCAGTGAAGGACTTCTAACAAATAAAGAAGCAGTTATTGTTTCACAAAGGTTTGACAGTTGATGTCTCGTGGATGACAGGATTCAGGAAGGTCTGAGTACCGACCATGGGGTGCAAGTCGAGTGGTAGTTGTCCAGAGCCAGGTCACCTGATGACCCTTCATTCTCCTGTATAAAGGTTTTCCCAAAAATGGTATAGTATGGGTCACAATCAAAGACTCTGAATGGGCTAATAAAAAACTTTGTGTATGATAATCAGACTATGGCAAAAAAGATGTCAGGTTCTTCTTGTTTGCTAGTCTCCCTCCCTGTCTCCAGTCGCTCTGCTCAGCCATGGACGTGTGGAGGAGAGTGGCCCCAAGGAACCAGTTGTGAGAATTCCCAGCCAAATTGTATTCTGGAGGACAATGAGTACTGAATGAAATTTGCGACATATGCCATTAACATGTGCTGTTCACTGAAAGATTGCATTTTCTCGCTGCTGGAAATGCTTGAAATTTGATTTTGTGAAATAAAAGGATTTCGTTTCTGTAACTTTTTATTTTTCTACTTATTCATCATATGTGTTCAGTTTGTTAGGGGCCGCCATTTTCCAAGACGGTGAATAAAGCAGAACTTGGGCAATGGATGAGTTTACTATTTCGAACATATGGGTCAATCTTCTTCAGTTGTGCTAAATCTGCTTTCCTGCTAATTTGCAAATTGGTTTTCCTAAAGCTCCCTAACTTAATAGCTCTCCCTTTCAAAGAGAGCATTGTTCTAAAATAGACCTGACAGGTGGAATGAAGGGTGACCCATCGACTGGGGACAGTGTAAAACTACACCAAGGGCGTCACAACCACCCAAAAGTGATGATGCAACCCCACCAGGAACTCCAGATTCAGCATTCCCCCCCAAACCTGGTAGATTTTGGCAAATTGCAACAAACAGAGGAGAAGGGTTGTTTCCTCAAACCGTTCTCGAGTAATTAATGGTCTCAAACAGGGTGCAAATTGAAGGTGGGATGGGAAGAGGCCCCTTGGAAAAATCAAGAGGCCAACTTTATCGACGTCCCGAATGGGATAAAAGAATCATCCTCCTCCTCCTCGTCCTCCTGCTCCTTCTATGGCCAAGAGGCTCCAAATGGGGAATGTTTATCATGATGGCCTCCTTCCGAGCTGTTGTCTTCCTTCCCATAACACCTGTTCTTGAAGAGACCTTCCAAGTAAAGGCTGTTTCTGAGTAGCTTTCTTTGAATGCTGCTTCAACCATTCTGTTGAAATTCAGTCTTCCCTGATGCTGTCTTCATTCCGGCTCATGATCCAACCTGTAGCTGACGAAGCTGCTGGAGATACAACGTCTCTCTCTTTCAGTGCAAATTCGAGGGGACAGTAAAATATTTTGTGCATTTCAACATTCACTGGGGAGGAGGAGGAGGAGGGGGCCGGATCTCTATCCGTGCTGCTCCCTTAATCGTGCCTTCAGAGTTTTTGCTTTGATTAGAAAAGAGGGATGGATGATATTATGTGAGTCAAGTGAGCCTCAGAAATCTGTGCAGATATTTCGAACTACGAACAGACACCAGCCCCTAATTCCTTCCTCCTCGCGAGAATGCTTGGCCATCTTGCCGCTCACGATGAAAAAAAGATCCAGATCTTTTTGGGTAAAACAACAAAGGGAAATAAACTTTACATGCTTTTTGACAGAGAAGTTTTATTCTACCTCGAGCTGGGACGTTAAAACTTGTAATGTTTGTTTTGCAAATATTCCATCGCTCAATGACTGGGCTCTAACGCTCCATCATCATGAAAAGGACACTTTGGTTTGGAGCCGTTTATCTCTCTCTCTCTCTCTCTCTCTCTCTCTCTCTCTCTCTCTCTCTCTCTCTCTCTCTCTCTCCACTCATAGATAGACAGATAGAAGTTTACTGACCACCACATATACAGTAACAAGCTCTTGAATATAGTCCAACAAAAGTACATCAAACTGCACATAGAAATATTTTTAATAAAAAAACAAATCTAAAGTAGAACACTTGAAACCACGTTATATAACATCATCAACATGTCAATTGTTGCAATGAAAACTGTCAATGCAGCTAATAAAAGCAAACCTAAACCACTACAACAACTTCCTTGCAAAGCATAAAAAAGTCTGAAGCAGAGGAATGTTCAGGCAGACTACTAATGTGCCTCCCAAGACTGGGCACGAGCCATAACCGAGGAAGACGGGGAACCATCAGCAGTCACAATCGAACCCAAATATGCGTACTGCGTGCAAAGCTCCTCCCTCCACAGTAAGATCTTCGAACTCAATTGTTTCCTGCTCCCTCCCGTCGATAAAAAAAAAAAAATAAATAAATAAAAAACTTAGTCCTGGTTACATCAGTTATCATACCTTAATTGTTACATTACTGTTGCAATAAAGATATTTATTGACAATGCTTCTTCTGCTAGTGGCGAGAGGGACTGCATCATCCATTAAAACTAGCAATTGCACCCGTGACAAAAAGTCATCAGGATAACAATGTCTTTAATTAATGAGCTGAATGAGGTCATTCGTGTCCGACAACAGTCCGGTACCCAGTTCATTCATTCCTTGAGTCAACGGAGACAGACTGGATTTGGCGAAGAAGGGACTCCAGACGTCCTTTTGTCCCTCTCACGAACAGCGTCGTCGTCTTTTTATTTTTCTTCTCCTTCTTCTTCGTCTTCATCTTCTTCTTCTTCTTCTTCCTTGGCGTCGATGCAAACGGTTCATTAGTCAGTCTGGTCGTCGCGATTTTATGTCTACCGTCGATTCTCGTTCCTTTCCTCTTGTAAACGGGATAGATAGATAGATAGATAGATAATAAATAGATAGATGGAAAGACTGATAACAGGCTCTAAATATATAAATAAATAGAACGAGAGAGAGAGAAGAGAGAGAGAGAGAGAGAGAGAGAGAGAGAGAGAGAGAGAGAGAGAGAAGGACTGTGGCCCCCTGACGAGGTCGTCCGTGCGATCGATGAAAATTATTCATTTTTCAGTTCTGTTATCGAGAGAGTTTTTCATTTCATCATCATTCTATGTCTTATTCATTTTCATTCGTAAAAGATGTAGACAAACAGAAGAATAGATAACAGACAGTCGATAGATGGATAGAAAGGACGAGAGGGGGAGTGAACACCTGGATGGAATCAATGAGGGTGAATCAATGAAAGCCCCGTTGCTGACCCAAACAAACTGTGTCACTAAGACTCATCATGCAAGCTTTGCTCTCGGTCTCACCGAGTCTCCCGCTCTGGTGTGCAGTTTGGCAATTTGCAACAAACGGAGGAGGAGGCATAGGCGTAACTGCTGGGGGGCACAGGGGGGCGCCCATGTTGAGTTCATGTAGCTTGTAGTAAAACCTAACTTTAATTTTCATATCATTATTATTATTATTATTATTATTATTATTATTATTATTATTATTATTATTATTATTATTATTATTGTTAAAGTTTTCTACATCAAGTAGTTTGGATGTTTTTTGTATACGAAGATAAGTGGAGTTTTACTATATTAACTGTAAGAAATAAATCAATTTCTTTCTTTATCTCAGGAGTATGCGTATTCGTTTTCTAAACGTTATGTAAGTGTGAAAGAAATGTAATCAAATCGTGTACAGAAAATAATTTATGGCCAAAAAATCAGTGGATAATGTAAAATTTGGAAATTAAAATAGGATAGAAAAGGAAAACTTCAAAAACACGCACACGCACAGGCGCACACGCACGTGTATTATACAAAAATGTTATACATGTATAACGCGACAATGTCAGTGGACTGACTGACATATTACAATCAGTTGGTAAAACATCTGGATATGCGAAAATTCTGCACTAATCTTAGAAATAGTGCATTATTGCATAACGCAAATTTGGTTACATACACACACACACACACACACACAGAATGTGCTCATCATTATTGATATTGTATGAATCCACAGTTTATTCGTTTTTATTTGTCTTGGGCTGCGCCATCGGTGGTAATAGTCTTGTACAATACGTGTATGTGATATGTTGATGTAACGCTGGCACGGATTAACCTAGACAGTGCAGTTCCTGTTGGTAAATGGTACGCGATCGTGTGAATAAGAAAGTCACCAAGACACGGCAGGTATTTATGTTACAAGTGTTTCAGGCTCATTTCTATTTTTCTTTGTAGTAATGCTGTCATTCTTTCCTCCTTGATAGTTTAATAGCAAGTGCATAAAAGCAAATTTTCAATGTTATAGGCAGTGTGCTCTAAGGAAAGGTTTGCTTTGCTTAAGGCCATTTATTTAGTGCTGCAAGAAGATTATGTAAGCTTGCTTTGCTTAGGGCCATTTATTTAGTTCTGGAAAGGTTTGTTGATATTTTTGCTCGGAAACATGATAACAGAAAGATGAAGATGTACTAAATTAATACGTCTGCATCATTTTGTTATTAACACTATTAATTAAATGATTAGGTTCAATAATCAAGTAACCAATTGTAATGGACTCTTACGTATTAATACTTCAACTAAAGTCGTTAATTGTAGCGATCAAATTTCTTAATTTCTTCGGATCTCAGTGTTTAAACATATCATAGAAATATTAAATGAATTATTCCAATATGTTTTTTTTTTTTTTAAATAAGCAAGTGTTAGTTTTGATTATCTTAATTATATTTTATTTACATACCAAGTGGTTTTATTTCGTTGCCAAACCATTACTTATAATATCTAATTTGGATTTACAAGTGTGGCCAGAGGTTCATAATTTGTACTGAAAAAATATTTGAGCAAGTTTGTTATATAAAAATGTGATTCACAAAGTAGTAGGCTTAAATATTTTATAACAAACTTAATATCTTTCCGCATGATATAAAAAGAAAGACAGAATGAATATTATAATTTGTGCATGCCCAGTGGCCGCTTTTGATGTTTTGCTATGAATTATCGTCCATTTTTGAGTCTGTCATGATTAGAGAGGAATTACAAACAGTCATTATGAGATCTTTAATGGGCAGAAGGAAAAGGGAAATGATTTCTGGTATCCGGCAGGGAAGCAGTCTACCTACTTTGATGAGTCTATATTCTTAAGTATAAATTTTGTATTGTAAGGCTTGAATAACAAATCGTATTTTGTTCTAAGTATTTCCAATTCATATGATAATTTACTTTTCTGATATGTGGTTGTCAATTGTTTTTGTTTTCTTGTCTTAAGTACGTTGTTTGTTTGTATGTGATTTGCTGCAAATAATTATTTTACATAATAATATTTAAACTTTGTATTGACGTTATTATCATTCACTTACCTTTTGATATTCTTTTATTGTTGTAGACTATTGACCCTAAGTTCATAAATTCGCTTTACATTAAGTACATAATGTCTCTTATTTCTGTAACAATATTTTATATATATATATATATATATATATATATATATATATATATATATATATATATATATATATATATATATATATATATATATATAATCATCCAGAACAGAACACCAGCCATTGGCAGAACATACTACGGAGGGCATCAGAAGATGTCTTCTTGCAGCATTTCATCAATTTATGAAGCAACGTTTCGAGTCCAAGAAGCCTCATCGTCATCATTAAGGTTAAACATGTGAACATTAAGTAATATAAAATTAACTCGACTAATTATAAACGGTCATTTATTTCAAAAGGAACTCGACAACTGAAAGGGAAATGCTAAGCACCTTCTTAGGAACAGGAGGGAAGGAAGACGAGTGGCAGACATAAGAGTCGTAGGTGAAAAGAAAGCTCTTGCCGAGCAAAAGAGAGAGCGAGAGAGACTCGTTTGACTGTTTCACTCAAGAACGACTTATTTAATCAAAAGTGACACATAAGTCGCAAGTGTGTTGTGGGGAAGAGGCACTAGTCAGGATATTGAATTGCTCATCATGGATGTTAAATCTACATTCATCGGCATGGTTCCTAATATTCTGGAGACTCCAATCAAACTCCAGTGCGAGAACTCACACCCTTCTGGCAACCAATGCGAACTTTGAGGAGCCTCCGAGAGGATCCAAGAGGTCTTCCCGATGACATCGAGGACAAGTGAATAAACAGACAGCATCTGATGCCAAGAGGGGATTAACTTTAACTTTATATTTGAATAGAGACCCAATTGTCAGGGGATTTGTTGTTAGTTATTAATTGGCATTTTAGGGCAGGGGCATGTTGATGCATTAGCTGGTTCATTTTGTTAAAGGATGAGTCGTTTTGAATGAAGGGAAGACTGGCTTAAATGGTTTCCTATGAACAGTAGAGAAGTTCACTTTAGATATGATTCTACCATTAAGGAACTTGTTTAAATGTTTAAAATAAGTTCGAGTAGAAAATAATTGTCTAAAAAATAGTTTTGCAAAATCATAACTTCCTTATGAGATATCACCCAGCTCGACGTTAAAGTAAAGGTCCTGTGGATGAAGATATTATGAGAATTGAATTCAAAATGAAAACTACAACACCAACTATAGAAGTGAGGACCTCAGTCGATAAATGTCTTTCCTGAAAAGATGTAAAAAACCCATCAGCTTTATGTGAGACCTCAATCTCTAGAAATACCAGTTTATTTTCCTTCTCATAATCTATATTTATTTTTGTTACGATGACCATTATTGACAAAGTGTAAGAAAGCATCTGCCTGATCTTGGTTTCTGAATAAAACGAAGGTGTCGTCTCCACGTAACAAATGTCAAAGAGCGGGTGATACGCCAGAGGGCAATTGTCCAACAATTGCTCGTCTAGGTAAAACATCGAAATATTAGAAGAGACGGGGCCCAAAGGACTGTCCCTTGCCATTCCATCAATTTGAGAATAAGCATTCTCATCGAAGACAAAGGCAGTGTCCTCCACTGCCAGATGCAACACTGAATATCGTCATCAGTAAAAATCTCAGGTCAAACAACCTGGACAGCTTCTTCCAAAGGGACGCTGATAAACGAGGACTCGACGTCCAAACTCAACACGAAAAAGGTCAGAATCTTGAGCCAGTATTTGCTCCTTGAACTCTTGCAAATTTCTTTTTGCATGGTTATTAAAAGACAAGTCATTTCAAAGAACAATTGTTGCTAGTTTAGTTAGGGGTATCATATGATGTTCATTTTGGTCTGATGGGAATCCCATCTTTGTGGACTTATGGTAACCAATATAAAACTCCATAGGAACCACCAGCACTAGATAAAGGTTGATATTTGTCAATAGAAATAATTTTTTGCCCAGATATCTAAACTTTAGTCTTATTATTTAAAATATTTTCTACTTTGTGAATATATTCATGTTTATTATTCCCACACCTCTGGTTTCATTTTCAATCCATTGCTTCAAGTGTCCAACTAGTTGTCAGGTTATGATAAGTGTCGTGGGAAGGTATATTACAGCTGCAATATGAACACTTCGATATTAGTCATAATTTTGGAACTCGACAGTCTGGAAAATATCAGTTTTCAGGAACCAAAGAACTTATTGTTTGGATGTTCCAGCCTGATGATGATCAACGTTGCTTAGTGAATTGATGAAATGCTGCAAGACGTGTGTGTGTGTAGATATCTATATATAGATATATATATATATATATTTCAAGCAAATGAGAGCCAAACACTTACCATAGTTGTTGTTCTTGTTCTCGTCTTCTTGAAGTCAAGTCCTCAGAAAGACACTGCAGGGACGCTGCTTTCTTACCCGAGACACAAGAGAGACTGAAGAAGGAATTCCTGAAGTCGCTTTGTTCGTTCCTCCAACGACCAGCGTCTTCTTATTCTTCTCCTTCTTCTTCTCCCTCTTCTTCTGTCGCGTCGAAGCAAACTATTCTTTATTCAGTCTCGTTGTCGAGACATTGTTTCTGCTTTCATTCGTTTATCAACATACTTCTTCATCGCGCCACTTTTAAACCAGAATTAGAGATAGATAAAGAGATGGATAGGTAGAAAAATAGATAATAAATAGAGAGAAATAGCGACAGCGAGTATATACTCAGGGAGAATCAATAAGGGTGGCGCACGTTTTGTAGCCACAACAAACCTGGGTAGCTATGCTTGGTCAAGCAAGCACTGCTCTCTCTCTCTCTCTCTCTCGTTAGTGGTACTTCTGCGTCTCCCTCTTCGGTACACGCACACACACACACACACACACATACACATACACGTTCACATATTCACAATCACACTTCCGTTGTTGCCTCACAATCAAATTGCTTCAAAACAAAAATCATTCCTGAACAGAGACTGGTTTTGTGAATTTATGCATACAAATACATTATTATTATTATTATTATTATTATTATTATTATTATTATTATTATTATTATTATTCCAAAGCGCACAATCATGAAAAAAGATGAAAGCAAAGATATCCTTAACAGTGCCTTTACAACCTGCCCTCCTCCTCCTCCTCCTCCCCCAAGCGATGAAGATCTTGGAGTGTTGGGTAGACTATAGCAGCCACACGTTCTCACGTTGCATTTTATTTGGGTGAATTTTACATCAGCTGAAAAGCTGTTATGTGTTATTTTAACTATGCACGGTTCCGAAATCAGTAAGTTACATCTACTCTCTCTCTCTCTCTCTCTCTCTCTCTCTCTCTCTCTCTCTCTCTCTCTTTAACAATATTCATTTTTCCATGAAGAAAATTTGGTTGAATTAGAAACTACGGGAAGAAACACTCTCACACATATATATGTATACATATACATATATC
>NC_087222.1:10485759-10500759 GCF_015104395.2 Macrobrachium nipponense
ATTTTGTGCTGACCGAGACAGTCGTGTGTCGTTTATAATGTTATTCATGACTTAACGACTTTTATATGTTTATTAGACAATGATAGTAGTACGTACTGGATGAATATTTCTAAGAAATAAACCGGAACAATGACTCGTGTCGGTAGTTCTGTTGTCCTGTTTCTATTTGCATAGGCTGTCAGTTGTAAATTTATATAAAAATCGCTATTAAAAAGATGTTATGCAGTCCAGTTATTTGACATATTACCAATAGTTTTACACTTTTTAAAGGACGTTTGAGTAATATAAATGGTTTATAAGAAAAAGAGAGATTTTACTTCTCACAAGTGCAGGCTGCCACATTGGAAAAAAAGCGATCCCAGTTCACTTTCAACTGAAGCGCTGCATCCGAAGTATTCCTTAATTTTACTTAGTTTTTATATCTTGATGGCCCTGGGATATCTGTAGTCAGTGAAAAGGTCACGTTTATCATTAAAGTTATGTATGCACTGTTTGCGTACACTCCTGAGTCTTCCATATATATATATATATATATATATATATATATATATATATATATATATATATATATATACTATATCATTACTGTTATATATATTCAGAAGTTGGCTGGTTGGCAGGAAATCTCAGTTTGACTATATATCGAAAGGCGAGGAGGGACGAGCCAAAGTATCTCCAAATTAACATTCTTAATTGTGCTGCTGTCGTAATCTTCAAACAACGTTTCAAACAATACTTCGTTCATTTTCAAGTCCTAAAACATAAAATGTCAAAATATTTTCAATGAGTATACATATATAAGACATTTACAATACAAATTATCCACATTTAGAGCAGGTTTTAAAGTTCTTATATGCAAAGATTCAGCCAACCTAACATCATTTTCAAATATGCCTCTCAATATGGTATTAAAATCTTCAGCATTTACAGTATACGTACATTGCAGATCTAATGGCAGTGATCCCTTACAGCTGAGAAGTATAAAGGCTTAGCCAATTGTCTCCCAGTTTGGGAATGAGACCATTCGGCTGCCGACAGTTAGCCACCACCGCCTATTCGTCGCGGAGGACTGACTGACTATTCACCGCCGCAAATAGGTCGTTCGTTTTCATTGTTTTGACTGATGTTGTTTGGTTGTTAAATGTAACGAATACACTTTTTCAGAAAAGGTCGTTTTTATATGGTGTTTAAAAACAAAGAAATCCAAGTGATTTCTTTTCCTAATATCTTTTGTTTTCCAGTCGCCCTCAAGTCTTCAAAATGGAAGCGGACATTCTTAGCAAACGTTTCAACACGATGGTTTTATAAACATTTTAGATAAATCATCCAAGAGTGATCCAAGCATCAAGTTTTGGCGCTGCGAACAAAGAGGGCGATGTAATGGATGGATCCACACCAAGAGCAGCGCTGTGATTATGAAGATAAATGAACACACACACACCCATTCTGCTTCCGCAGCAAGTGTACAAGTTGCCAAAGTGAAAGCAAATTTAAAACGCCGTGCAGAAGAATCACAGGAAGTACCTAGTGTTCTTATAAATGAATGTATAGCTGTTGTGCCTTCGTCAGTCCAAGCATCTATACCAACGTTAAGCAGCATGAAGAAAATAAATCGACGAAAAAAATATCGAAACGCGGACGAAGAATAAAAAAAAAATTGTTCTCGAATACAACGGTGAAAGCGACGCTTTAGAATATCTCCGAGGTATAGTCCATAAGAATCAAATGAACTAAAGTTTCTATTTCTTTACTTTTTCTTAGTTTTGATAATTTTTCTAATGATTTTTTTGGTGTAAACCAATAACATTTCAATGTGGGAATATCTTCGAGGATTTTTTAACTTGTTTCATAAACCAATCTAATAATTTTTCAAAGTTCTTTGAGAATCACTGAGGGAATTTGCTTTTTTGCTGACATAATATACAGTAAGTCAAGTCTGTGAAGGGTTTACTTGTTTAACTAATGATGGTTGGTCTATTATTAGAACACTTTCAGTATGCGGACTCATTGAATTATGGAAAAGAATGAATGAGGAGAGCGATTTCAATGTGCATCACAGTTTAGATACTTCTTTTCTCAAGTACTTAAAAACTAAACACACCGACAATATTCGCAGCAAATAATATTTTTCCAGCTAGAGAACAAATTGCAAATTAGTTTTCGTACAATGATATGAGATTTTCCTTTGATGTTTATTTCAACTGTCCAAGAATAAATCTTTTCCTTACTCTCCACAAAAGACTATTTTGTTCTCGTGTGATTCCTGTACTGCATTTTTCTGCTTTCTCTGCTTCCTCGTGGCTTTGTTTTCTAATCTGTAGTGAAAAAACACCACGGTTAGAATTTGTAATATACCCGGGAAAAATAATTATAAGCATGGAACACATAAATAACTGCTATTTTTGGGGAATCTGTAAGTACTTGTATACGAATGAAAAGATTGTAGCCCTGTCTGGCAACACTGCAGGAGATAATTATATTAAAAAATGGATCTTTGTATGTTATGTTCTTTTTTATACGGTAAGAAAAATGATTTTTCAATCACATTTTTCATATGATTACTTTGAAGTCAGCAAGTAATGGAAATGCAATGAAAACTAGGATTTATATGGGTGAAAAAAAAAATGGTTATAGCTCGCAAATCGCAGGATTTATGAAATCAAACCACCTGTACTTTTTTGTTTGCTTTTTTATACTAAACAAATCATTATTGATGACGTTTTTTCTTTGGTTAACTCTAAAACGAGTTATAGATGAAAATCTAAAAGCATCTACATAATGGCGGCCATCTTGAATTGATGACGTCATATAGGGCCTCTGCCACAGTTTCAAACAAAACACCTGGCAGTAGGTTATTGTAGACCATATCAGCAATGTCTTCCATGTAGTCACTCCTTCCCTTCATTCAAAATCCCACGAAGTGGTATTTTGTGACATATGCTCCTCTACTAAATGTAAGTTCAGTAATTATAGGAAACCCACAAATAATTTAACATATGTACATTTTTGTTCTGACCGCCATCTTAATACTGAAATTTAAATTTGTTCTTCCATGTTCTTACCTGCTTTGTGGTTTGTGAGTCCACAATACCTTAACCGAAAAACAGAATGCAAAAAAAGAAAGGAAATATAACTGATTTGTTATCGCAAAGTTCATAACAAGTTTTATATTGTTGTTAACAATTAAAAAGAAGCCCCTAAAAATGTACTTAGCCTTACTTTCGTGGATTTGAAACCATAAAATTAATATTTAAATTTTTTATGTAAATGTTGTGTTCTCTTATAACAATACCATCAAAGGTATGCTAATTAAGAATAGTCCGGCAATAAATAACATTATTTACAAAATTTCTTGTAAGGATTGCCAGTCTTTTTATATCGACCAATCAAGTAAAAATTTATATGTACACATAAAGCGGTATATGTATTCAGTTAGAACAGGCCAGAATTCAAATGCACCATTTTTCCATCTAAGCAAAAAATCTAATTGTATAAATTGGGGCGATAGTACTGTAATTGCTAGTTTATCGGAATCAGCAATTATACAAATCACTGTTAAAAAAACCTAAATCTTAGTCTGGGATTGTACCATTTGGACTCATATTTGTAAAATGTTTATGAAGGCCCTTAAAATAAATGAATTAACTACTACTTAATTAGTCCCACATTTCTATTTATTAATCTTTTTCTCATGCTCGCTATATTTATATATGTTCGTTTCTCACTCATTGTCTGAACACTTTTGTAAATCCATGTTGTTACTAATACAAATTGTATTGTTTTTTCTAATTACCTTGCCTTTGACCAGTGTGTTTGGCTGCTCTTAAATCCTTAATGTAGTCTTCGGGATTTTGCTAATTTTATACTGCCCTGTGGCATATGGGTCTTTGTTCCTAAAACAAAATGAATTGTTTTCTGACTAACTACCTGTGACCACGTGTGGGTGTTTTGTTAATCCGTCAATGTACACTCGGCAAGGAAAGTTAAAATACTGTTTTTTTTTTAAATATTCGGACATATATTGTTCAATAATGCCACACCTGGCAACTCTAGATAGGGGCGGAGCTTCAGAATCGGCGTTTGTTGCTTCCTAGATTTCCATTAACTTTACCCCATAAAGATTCTGTAGAGGTCCTTTAATCATTTATACTTGAATGTAGAAACAGGCTCTATATTATTCGTTAATGTTGGTTTGGTAACGTCAGTTTAGGGTAGAATATCGATCATCCTTTTTTAAAACTTACTGTCAAACCTTATTTATAAGTAATCTTTGACACTAAACTGGCGTAGAATTCATACGTAATTGAAGACGGATCTTAAACAATGAGAGAAAGTGTTTTAAAATTTGGGCAGTTCTTGTGGAAATCGTGAGGAACAATACAGTGAAGAATGAAATATTATGACGATAGAGAGAGAGATAAAGAGAGAGGGCAAGCATAGGCCTATCGATAGAGATACTTAATTCATTATATTTACTTTGAGAGATTGAGTGATAATATTTTTCAATGTTTCAAAAGTGGAGAGAGAGAGAGAGAGAGAGAGAGAGAGAGAGAGAGAGAGAGAGAGAAACTTGGATGAGAGGGAAATAGAGAGAGAGAGAGCACAAGCATATGCCTATCTATAGAGATTATATTTACTTTGAGAGATTGAGTGATAATTTTTTTCAAATGTGTTTTGCAAGTAGAGAGAGAGAGAGAGAGAGAAGAGAGAGAGAGAGAGAGAGAGAGAGAGAGAGAGAGAGAGAGAGAGAGCAAAATCTGCTTACGTGAAAGCTTAGGCCTATCTATAACTACTTAATTTCATTATATTTACTTTGGGAGATTGAGTGGTAATATATACTTTTAAAGTATTTGTTTGAGAGAGAGAGAGAGAGAGAGAGAGAGACAGATGAGAGAGAGAGAGAGAGAGCGAGAGAGAGAGAGAGAATAGAATTATAGTATTAAGTGGACGGACTTGTGAGGGGGAAAGGCAGAAGAAAAATATTATGAATTAAAGTATCTCTATCGATAGGCCTATGCTTGCGCGATATGATATGACTGCCAAGATCGTGTTGCACTATGCTAGATAAAATTGAAGATCATAATATTCAAGTTAATTCTCTAGGAAATTCATACCCTAATCTTGATTCCATTCGACAGTGGCCGTAGCATTCAAAGATTGTAAAAAGACGTGGAAAATTTTAGACACAGACTGCGGTCATTCTTGCTCTCTTGATACAGTCTTTACTTTTGAAAATCGGGTTTCATCCACAAATCATTCCCGAAAAAAAGCTGTGTTAAGTAAAAATAGTTATTACCACAAATAACTCAATATGTATTGCACAGGCAATTAAAGTTTTATATCGTGCAAAAAATGCTGTGTTGGGAGATCTTTAAGCCTCGCGGCAAAGAAATGCAGTCGTGGAGGGCTGTAGGCTACTACGAACTGCTTTGTAATGGGAGCATATAGCCAGAAAATCTTTGATCTGACATGCACTTTAACCTTGATAAAGATTATGTTTAGACAGTAGCTTTGTAAACAGCAACAAGCATTCGATCCATGTCAACGTCATAGTAATCAAAGTGTGAAGTCCGTTACGACAGCCAGTATCCAGTGACTTGCGCTTCCCGCTCGAAGTTCTAGGGCTCCTCCACATCATAGAAAACGCTCTTCCGGATGCAGCTAGATTTGCTCAACCTACCTTAGCCTTAGCAACATTGGCTGCCATTGACGTCAGTTAATATTAAACGCTTTGGAATACAAACATGAGTTTGTAGAAGATAAAAATAATTGCATTCATCCATTTACAATGATACAATAATATCCCCACCACTTACGATGATGCAATAATATCCCCGTTCATGAAGGAAAACGAGTATATTTTGTCGTCGTGATACATAGTACTACAATCAGAAATTCATATTCTATCTACCAGATCTCTATGAACGAATCCATCTGAGAAATTCCAATTACTTCGGACATATATCGTGTTTTTAAGTATCTGAGCGGTTTTGTTTTGCAGTTTTAACTAATATGATATAATTTGCAGTGCATTTTCATATTCTAGATTAAATTTAGCGATATTATGTCTTTTCAGGAAAAACAAATGGGAAATTCGATGAACGAAAGCTAATGAAAACTGTATCTTAAGTTTTCTTCCTGAGTGTACTCCCGAACACTGGCTCCATGTGAGGCCGGGCGCTGCACATCGAGACGCTGCCGACAGAGGCAGCGGAGAGCAGGGCAGGAAACTGCATTTCACTCTGTATAATGTAAGCGCGCACATTGTCACGCAGGACAGCACAGCGCATGGGCAGAAATGCTTCAGCCTGCATCAGGCAGTGTTTGAAACGCAGTTTTCTGCGCACAGGAAGTAATTCGCTCAGTCATTCACATCATATCATCCACTGACTGACAACGAGATAATGACAGTAGTTCGGTGGAAGAAGGGCACCCACAACTCATCACTGCTTCACGTAAAAATCCCGGGCTCGATGATGGATTTGATGATGGTGGTGAGAGCATTGCTGACCCTACAGCTCAGCATGCAAGAGAAGTCAAGAAAAAGCAGAAGACTGATGATGTTACTGCTCTGCTCAAGGAATCGATCTCAATCAATCATGAAGAGAGAGAGTCAAACGGGATGTATTTCGCATAGTTTCAGACGCTAAAGAAACCTTGCTCAGCATGTCTCCTTATTCCCAAAGCCATTCCTCCCACTCACCCTAAGGTCCTACTCTTCCTGCATGTACACCTACTGATGCATCTACTACTGATATATATATATATATATATATATATATATATATATATATATATATATATATATATATATATATATATATATATGACAATCTCTCCCTGTGTTTTCAGAACAGTATCAGGACACATCCCCTGATTTCCCACCAAATTATTATATGATGTGAAAGTCATAATTATGTCTGATGATTTTGTTAATTTTTGATGAATCTCTCGGAAAGACCTGAGTGCTTATCAACACTGTTTTTCCTGTTATGTTTCCCTTTTACAATTATCCATTATAACGACACTATGGAGGCAGTTTTACAGGTCAAAAGAAAAGGGAATTGTTCACCAGTGGATTGCTGAAAGACAGACATGAAGGAAAATAAAACTGACATTAAAAACGCAGCCAGTTTTTCTCTACTCCCGATTGGTTTATGGGCGTTGCAACCTTCAGATGATATGTTGTCACTTTGTATCATGTTATGCACCTCATCAAATTGTTTTCTGCTTAATCTGAAATAATTTTTGAATCTTGCGTCACTCAACTCAGATGTTAAACCAAATGCACCATGGGCATTCATTCCTCTTGGCTATGTAGGCTACTCACTCCTCCACAGTGATCTCTTTCCCCTACAAATGTCATATAATATCAAAGTTTTCTCGAATTCATTTTCCGAGTCAGATTCTGAGCTGAGGACCTAAATAGGACGACAGACTGCTTCTCAATGTACGCACCATGCCTATGCTGACCTGACCAGCCCTGCCCTCAGTCTGCCCTGCTCTGGGCTGCCCTGTGTTTCAATGTGCGCCCGGCCTGATCATGAGACTTCAGATTTTGTATTGGTTCTGCAATCCATTTAATTGTTTTTATATTGCATCATTATGTTAAATTAGTGAAATTCCCTTCTTTTATTTCTATTATATCATATGTGAATTGTTACTGCTTTGACGTATGTAGTGCACAGAAGTCTCGTGTAGTTAGTTGTTACTTGTTGCTGCCGGCTTCCTTCTTATCCAGGCAGGTGCCGCACCACTTCCACAGAACAGAGCTCTTAGCAGCAGCAGCAGGACCTCCATCTCCAAATGAACAGTTTATATTAATCTCAGATGCATTTTGTTCACCTGCAAATTCCACATTCACTGTTTGTGATCTTACACATCACAGCGTCGATTAAAAAAAAATAAATAAATAGAATAAGGATTGAAGTTTCTTTGTGAATTCAAATCCTCAATCTGCCTCAGTTCAAGAAGAAGAAGCTGTGTTGGATAATCTATGATTTGCTTCATTCTTTTTTTTTTTTTACTTTTTTTACGTAATGGAAAATATTGAAAGCAAACAGCAGTATTCAGTTCTTAAGGGAAGGAAACACTAGGAGTTTTTTTTTGCTTTCTTACTATACCTTGGTTACTGACAATTTGCTTGAAATAAAATAAAATCATTATATTTACACACTTACCTCTTCATAGGTTTTCACAGGACGAACTATATATACTGAAGCTATATAGTACTTTTCAGCTTTCAATACGCTCTGCAGTACAACAACCAGACATGATATGTACGCACAACTATCATCCTCCTATCCACACACACACACACACAGATGGACGTCATATATAAAGTTACAAACATTTCTTTAGAAATTAGGTTCGTGCGAATTTGTCCGTGAACGGCCATCGCTTATATTTGCATTACCTCTACTTTCTCATGCACACACAGACGTTAAATAAGCACTGAATTCATGCTTACACACACACAGCAGCAGCTAGTATTTAAGGGGGGGGCAGGGGTTAGGGGCTGCTGGCAGGGTTGATGTACATAGTAAGCCTTTACTGATTGATATCCCTCACTCAAGACTTCTGCTTTTAATTCCCTCTTTTATGGGTTCCCTGCGAGTATCTCTCTCTCTCTCTCTCTCTCCCTTATAATAAAACATTAATGCCGTTCACTCCACGGTTTACTTAGCAAAAAAAGTTATATAAATAAAAAAAAAAAAAATAATAATAATTAACTCTTAAAATACGACGAACCGGAAAGATAAGAAAAGAGATATAAAAAAAACTGGTGATCTCTTTTGGGAACAAAACAAGCAGACAACGTTGTCTTAAAACGTTGTTATAAACAAGAAAACAATTTGCAAATATGAATGCTATGGCCTCCTCCTTCTTACTCTCTCATTTCAAAATGAATTTTTAAAATTAAATAGAAAGTCTGGAGTGAGTCTGGCAATTACTTTTTGTACTTTTCATACTTAACATCTCGTTGATACCCTGCGATGGACTCTGTGAGTGTACTTTAGAAGAAGAAGGACTGAATGAAGATTGCAATGGCGTCTATTATTAAAGTCTATAAGATAGAGACAGACGGTTAAATCCGACAACATGTAAACTCTGGTGTCACCGGTGTTCGATTCGTTGCCCCAGATTCAAAATATTTTGAAAAAAAAATCATTATTAATTTCTCGTAAATTTTCAGTCACTCAAAATCAAATGGTTATTCTGTCATTTGTGATGGAAATTGATACTTATTAATGATTGAAAGCAATACTCATATCCAATAACTTGGTGAAATATACATCTGTTGTAAATGTGTCTGTGTCGTGAAGGCTTTCGGAGGCTCTGTGAGTCACTCGCTCCGAACGAACGAAGGCTTCACTTGATGACGTTTTTGTTTGTATAGATTTTTCTTATTAGAGCCTCAACCTACTTGAAAGGGAAACCTCGCTTTTATGTTCCTTTGGAATAAAGGTCAAAATAAATGTATTGAGGATTTTAAAATGCCAATATAATATTTATATTATATCCCTGTTCGTAAACGGTTTGTATCCTGTACTACAAGCATAGGCCTAGTTCTGCTCTCTCTCTCTCTCTCTCTCTCTCTCTCTCCTTGTGATGGAATACGTTTAAAGGTAAATGACGTCATCAGTGAGAAAGAATTGTGGTGATGATAAAACATCAAATTAGTGATTGGATTTCTCGTCTCCATTTGAGAGAGAGAGAATAGGAGTCTATGATTAATTACAGTTTATTTTCGCTACTCAGAACACAACAGCACTGTGCAGGAGGAGGAGGAGGGGGAGGAGGAATGCAGACTACCGACTGAGGAGAGAGGAATGGCAAGTGACGAATGAAGAATGAGAAAAGAGAAACGAAGGAGGAAGAATTCGAATGAAGAATTGTTGATCAGGAATGAGGAGGGAGGAATGAAGAAGAACCCGTGAGGAATGAGTAACGAAGAGTGAGGAATGTGGGCGACTAATTAGGAATGATTGCCGAGGAAGGAGGAATAAGAATGAGGGATGAGTAAAGGAAGGAAGAATAAGTCCCAATGAGTAGAGAGGAATGAGGAGTTTGGAATGAGTATTTAGGAGGGAAAGAATATTGGGGAATGAGTATTAAGGAATGAGGTGAGTGGAATGCATATTGATACTGAGGAGTGAGTAATAAGGAATATGGAGGATTGAGGAATAGTGAATAACTAAGATGATGAAACCATCGTCGTTTATTTCGAACGAATCCAGAAGGTGAAAAAAAATATTACTGAAGGAAAATTGGATCATTCACAGACATCAGTGATGAACCCTAACTTGTTAGTCGACTGTTGAGAGAGAGAGAGAGAGAGAGAGAGAGTGGGGTGGGTGGGGGGGGGGGTTAACCTGTTGTAATATATTCATGCAAAAAGAAGCAAGCATAACAAATTAAACTGTGCTTCGGCATCAAACTCAATTTTAATACATCTGCCATATTTGCATCGTTTATCATTTCATTTCTCTGTATTATCACTGCACTGTAATTCCCTTCCTGTACAGCGCATATTAAATTGACCACGAAGGACACCCACATCGCGTCCGTTACTGAAAAATGAGAGAAATGGCGAACAATAAATAAAACAATAGCGTGGGCGGACGAACTCACTCGCTGTTTGTTTTGTTTGTTTGTTTGTTTGTATGGTGCTTTTACGTGCATGGAACCAAGTGGTTATTCAGCAACGGGACCAACGGCTAAATACGTGACTTCCGAACCACGTCGAGAGTGAACTTCTATCACCAGAAATTACACATCTCTCACTACTCAATGAAGAATGACCGAGAATCGAACCGGGCGACCATCGAAAGTGGGGGGAACGCTATTACCAATATCAACCACGCCGACTGATGGCGGCTACTCCGCTGTTTCTAGATGTCGGTTAAAGCTCTTCAACAACGGCTGCTGCTGCTGCTGCTATGGCGGTGTTGGTGAGGAAAGGGTGTGTACGTGCATACGTGTGGGTCCGCACACGGTGGTAACTGGATTGCCTTCAGTGTGTGTGTGTTGTGGGGTGGACGGGTGTGGGTTTTTGGGAGCTCAGATAGGGGTTCCGTCACCCGGGAGGAGGTAGACCAGGGTAGGGAGGGGGGGGGGGGGGGTGGGGGGGGGGGGGCTTCGACCTCTTGCTCTGTGACAGCTTCAGAAGATAGAAAGGAGTGGACATTTCGTCTTCATGGGAGTTGGCCATGCTGATGAGGAGCTTTGAACAGTCATGTCCACCAAAGGAGCTAAAAGCCCCAGATTGGGATCTGACCATGGTACTGAGTAGTCTGACAAAACCCCCCTACGAACCACTAAGGCAGTCCACGGATCGGAGCCTGACCCTGAAGACAGCTTCTTATTGGCCCTGGCTTCAACCAAAGGGTGGGGGAGCTACATGGCCTGTCATATTTTTTTTATGAGTGATTAGTCTTATTTATCACTTATGAACCGGCACGCCACTATAATCTACACTAAGCTAGGAGAGAGAGAGAAATGGGAAGTTGTGAACTGGAGATGCGCGTCGTATCTTGATCAGATCAGAATAAAATAAGAAAGGGTAGACTGAACCCAAATTGTCATTATTATATTGTTACAATCCTTGCTTGACCTGGACCCGAGATCCTGTTGTACAATAATGAAGTAAAAGATCACCTTCAACATTTCTATAATTTTTAGAAATTCCAATTATGACGGATTGTAAGGAAAATAGAAAAAAAAATATGTAAAATTATCTCGCCTAATTCTGCCATTCTCTTTAACAGTATTTGCCTAAAAGAGGGTCTTTTACCAAAACACTCTCGTTATTATTAGTATTACTATTATCATTATAGTCCATATGGAATGCAATTAGGCACCGCAGTAGTATTGTCAACCCAATACTGCACACACACACACAGAAGATACGTTGCCATCAGGATCTGTCCACTGGCATGAATAGGCCGACATGACAGTTAAACGTTTCTGTCCAACGGTTTTATTATTTTCTTAAAACGTTCTCTAAGTTTCTGCACAGACCTAGAGAAAATATTGTATGTAGAAAAAAGTCTAACATAATGAAAAATATATACAATTGCTTTTCGGATCATTACAATTAAAACTTGAAATCTTTAAATAACTGAAGATGTCTATCACGAATCAAGGCTCCACAGACATGACGACGCTCCTAATCAAGTAGTCTGGTATTTCAACTGGTATCGGGCAGATTTAAATTGCAGTTCTCGATGTGATGTGGCCATTATGATGATTATGATGATGTTTACCACCATTTCTTCATCGTATCCGGCGTTTACTCACTGCATAATTACCATTTTGGATGGCAAGATACTTAGGCCTATGTGCCAACAGTAGTACTTCAAACTTTTTATAATGTCTTGTATGAATATAAGTTTTGAATGTCTTGTGTGGATATGCAAGTGAATGACCGCGGATCTAAAATGACTAAAGTGACAGTTTCCTCTTTGTTACATTAAATGAATGTTGCATTACGCAACAAATATTCATGTTGCACCGTAAGATGTTGTGCAATGCCCACTTAGGCCTATAAGCATCTGGTACTGTTGTACTGGAGACTAAATGCAAAAGACTAGAAGCGACCTGGTTAATGGGCTCGTTCACATAATTTGGTGATCGGAAAGAAAGTATTAGGAAACAAAGTAACAGTAAAATGTAACAACTTTTGCTTGAAAAAAAAAAAAGACAAAAGAAGTGTTTCTTGTATATGGAAAAAAAAGTAACATCAGTTACATTTACATACTCTATCTCATACCATTTGAATGGCAGTTCTGCTGTTCTTTTGTTTGGATGCAGTGCATCTATTTAGTTTTCGTAATTCCTCAGGGACAGAGTACAGTATAGGTCGACATATTTCATCTTGAATAAAATTCCTTAAGTGTTCTTTTTATTTCCATAAACATGTTTCAAAATCTTTCGATTTCATCACAGTACCTAAAATTATGTATTTACATTATAAAATGGAATAAGGGCTATTAACTTATATAGAGTAAATGTTTAAAAGTAAACAAATCCAAAATCAATTAAAATTCTGCTTTATTGCATATAGTCTTAGATGGTAAATAATAATAAAATAGTTCATACATTATTAACAAAGTATAAGAATTCTCATTAAAAACAAAAGTACATATTATCAATTACAAATCGACAGTTATAGGAGCATACCTCAAATTGCACTCTGGTAGAAAAGGGCTTCCTTCATACGTGCAGCAGCCCACATGCTACTTTGTCGCCCAAAACCGCACTCCGGTTCCGGCATTTTCTAACTACTGAACGTATTGTTTGGGATATTGTGTGGGAATCACTTGCATCCTCGAAGACAGGAAACGGAATGAATGGATGATGGCGATCCTTCAAGAAATGATGGAGGAGGAGGAGGAGGAGCGTCAAAGTCTTTGAAAGTCTGATGATGATGAAGAATAAAACCGACTCTTGTGTCATGGAGGTTGTTTCTAGACGGTGCTGCCAACGTCCAGCCCCATCCCGCACCCCCCCCCCCCCCCAAACCCCTCCCCCCAAACCCCCTTCCCCCCACACTTTCAGTCAGACTTCGAAGACGAGTGAAAATATTCTACTCTCTCTCTCTCTCGTCTCAAAAACCGCCTCGACTTTCTTTTCCTATTTTTTCCTACTTCAGGGAAAAAGACAAACCATACTTAAATAAGTAACGCACTTTTGACATTTTTTGGTGGACAGCATTAGAACAGCATTTCAACAGCCTTTTCGAACAACATATTTTACTGCATTTTGAGCAGTATTTTGAAAACAGCATCTTTTCCACAAAAAGTTTAAAAGCATTTTGTAACAGCAGACTCTGTATGCCAAATGGGTGGACTTGTGTGCGCATTGAGGTGCTACAGAATCGTCATCAGGAATATAATGATGCTCTCGATTTATGAGAAGAAGAAGAAGAAGAAGACAAAGAAGAAGAAAAAGAAAGAGGAAGCACCAACCGGAAACGGATAAAAGGACAAAGGGAATTCTGATAAAGGAAGGAAAACGGATCATTCGCAAAGATGAAGTATACGTTCAGGCAGTCGGACGATTGAACACTTCTTGTAATTTTTTATCTATCGCTCTCTTTCTCTTCTAGAAGCAAGGCGGGTGGCGGGGGGGGGGGGTGGGGGGGCGGGGGGGGGGGGGGGGGGGCTAGATTTGGTGTCGAAGTGTATGGTGGAAGTGAGGGGTCTTCAGAAACGCCAATACGTAAACCCCGCGGGGGGTGAGAGCAAAATTGAAACATAGGCCTAACAGCTTCTACTATGTAAGTGAGCTATCAATATAGATCGACGTAGATATAATAAGACAATATACTGATGTTATTATGGACACAAAATTGAGGCCTTACGCCTAAGACTAGATTTTCTAGAAATGAAAGCAAAAGGATGTTGATGTCCCGGTCTAAACATAATTTTTTTGGTTTTTATTTGACACAATATATGTAATTTATGTACAGAATCAACAAATATGTAGTTATGTCTTTTTTATACATCACTATACTCAAATTCACTATGTATATACATACATATACCCATACCCATACACTGTATATACATAATACCCATTTCACTTACACATATATCTGTATGCACTCAACCGATTTAGGAATAGCAGAGTCTTCATACACCTCGTTACACTTACTGAAGGGCGCACGAGACCTTACAGACCTTACAGACCTTACATCTTGTTCGGGTTGCCCCAGGTCCCTCAGTGTGAGGCACCTCTAATGTCTACCAGAGAGTTGCTAGTACATCTTCCGGTATATTTGCATCTTCCAATCTTAGATGGTCTGGGATGCAGCTGAGATATTTGTCGAGCTTATTCTTAAACACATCTACGCTCACTCCTAATATATTCCTCAGATGAACTGGCAACGCATTGAATAGACGCTGCATTATCGATGCTGGTGCGTAGTGGATTAATGTCCTGTGTGCTTTCTTATTTTTTCCTGGTATAGTTTTGTCACTATTAATCTACCTC